>NC_065443.1:140304559-140607703 GCF_917563875.1 Diabrotica virgifera virgifera
TTTGAAGATGATAATTTGCTTGTAAAAACTTACCTTGTAGAATCCATATCGCGATTTTCGAGAATGAGTGTCAGTCCTTGTGTTAGTTCAAGTAAATTATTTGTCATCATTGCGTTGTAATTTTCGAAAATTATAAGTCCTGCTTGAAAGACTCCATATAGTTTATTTGATTGTAATAGTTTGAGTTTCTTTGATAATACTCGACATACTATAACAATATTTTTAGTATTAGGTTTGCATCTATTAAGCTTGCCTCTGTTGAGTTTGCTTTTATTGAGTTTGCTTTTGTTTGCTTTGAGTTGATTCTGCTTTAGTCGATTCTATTTTAGTTAGGTTAATATTTATTAATAAGGTTGTTTTTGACATCTTTCTTGTTTTCAAAATATTAACGTTTTAGCTTTAAGTACATTTCTTGTGTTTCTGTGAGTTTCCCGATTTGGGAATTTTCCGCTATGATAAATCCCGGAAGATTTTTACGGAACTGTTGGCAATCCTTTTTTTTACTTTATCGTACTACATACGCAGTATGAGTATAATAGATAAAGTTATAGGATCGTGCAAAAAAAATTTTTTCAGATTTCACTTTTTTTCGACGTTTTGAGTCCCCCTGAGTCTAAAAAGCAAATAAAAAAAACATGTCGGAAGTATGTACGTATGTCGCCACCGCCCAGCAAAAACTACTGGACCGATTTCGATGAAATTCGGTATGAGTAAGTGTAAGAGAATTTTGTCGAGAAACTAAGCTTTTGAAAAAAACCTCTCAAAGGGGGGCCGAAATAGGGGGGTTAATTGGGCCAATTTTTGCAAATTTTGACCGAAACGAATGAAATCTAATTTAAAGTTAGCTCATCGATAGGTAAATAGAAATACGGAATTTGACATTTCCAAATCCAAAATGGCGGCCAGCATGGCCGACCGCCCACCCGATACATTTCCCTACCAATCTAAAAACTTGTTCAAGATAAATTTAATTTGAAAAAAGATTTACATAGCCTAAAGATGGGGCTATAACAAGAATATTATCGTTTTTCAGAAAAAGTTATGGGTTGCCTATATTTAAGGGGTCAAAATTTGACATAAATTTGAACTAAATTTTCTCAAAAATGACTCAAGGAATTTGTTTATTTTTTGATATATTTTTGATGTCCTATCGGTAAATTGAATAACATTGGTCAGATTTCTTAACTCTTCATAGGAGGGGAGTTATGAATTTTTTATAAAAAAATATTCGAGTGCCCGTAACTACCTCTGTAATAGAAACTAAAATTTTAAATTTGGCAGACATATATAGTACTTTGTTATCTATTAGCACAATAAATTTTACCCACAATATGGCTTCCGGTTTAACCGGAAATGAAAAAAAAATCTTAATTTTTTGCATACGCCCTCTATATTTTTACATATTTTGAAATAATGTAGAATTATCTTTCCAATGACATAAAACTCGTTGCTGTAGCTCAAAAACTCGAAAAGTTACATAAAATTGAAATTTTGCTAGAATCTTGTGTGTGTCCCCTCTCACGCGATCATATCAGAGCATTATTATAGGGCAGTCAATGAGGGTATTTGGCTCCGAATTCCATCCTACTACATCGATGTACTTGATATTTTCACAGTAAGTAGGGAATAGCTCAAGAAACAAAATCTACCCTATATACTATGGCGCTTTTATCTTGGGGCAATTCCCACCCCTTCAAGGGGGTGGAAAATTTATTGGTCAAAATAAGGATGGAAGTGGCTAGAGAACCTATTTTTAAGCAAAAACTGATCTATACTTTTTTTTGAGAACTCAATACTTTTTGAGTTATGAGTAGTTGAAAATTGGCTATTTTCATTTAAAAATGACACGTTTTCGGACGTTTTTTTGTGAATACCTTAAAAACTATGCATCAAACTAAAAACACTATATAATTTTTTTTTTAATTATAAATAACAAGGAGATTCGTTCCGTCGTAAATTTTCTATTTATAATACAGAAAGAGATATGGTAGGTAAAAAGAGGTTGTTTTTTGGTGCATGCTCAAAGTGCTCATGCTTTTGTAGTGTTTGAAAAGGCCTTTAAAACGAGCACCGTTAAATGTCGGTTACATTCAAACTAAGCGAGATATGGTGCAAAAAAATATATGACTAATGTACTTTAAGGAAAAATGAGAAGTACATACATTTAACCCTTCATTCACCAGAATTTAAATGCATTGTTTTTCTTTTGCAATACCTCTTAATATAGTGTTATTTCTACTTTCAAAAAGTTGGACGGGTGAAAAAAATAAGATCAAATTATAGAGCGCATTTTTAAATTTTCTTAAAATTCTTCCTTTTGCTCCATGCAATTCGAAAATAAAAATGTTCTATCCCCGAGAAGTGGTGAATAGAAGATAGACTTTGAATTAGGAGATTGGGCTTTGGGCTACTCCCAAAATTTCATTACAATCCATGCAGTAAAATGAAAATATTGTAAACTATTAATTTCTCAGAAAAATGGACTAATTTGAAATGAAAGTATGACTAATATTCTATTGATTTATGCAATAATCTATAGTGTGTCCCCGAACATTTTCTCAAATGCGGAAATTATTTTTTTCATGCTCCACAAACAAGTGGTAGGGTGTTCTAATATTATTTCCAAAAATTGGTTGCATTGCTCCTGTAGCGAACAGTCTCCAAGATATTGTAGTGTTTCAATATACTTACCTAATAAATCCCGTTGTGGTAAAAACTTTTTGATGATAACATTTTTGGGAATATTCTTTAAACCTGCTTCAAATTTCCATAACACTGTTTCTTTTAACTTTCCTAATGCATCTAGGATTGCCTTGCGTTTATCTTCTCTCATTAAAGATGATTTAACGTTTGTTCCAAGTGAAAATAAAATGACACCTTCTTCGGTATTATCCATGATACGTTGAAGATCCTATAACATTTTGCAGGATAAACGTTTAATAAACATCATTTTATTTTTTTTATATCTTTTTTTATACCAGCTCCAGAATGACTGAATCGATTTTGCTAATTTCAATTTTGAAATATTTGTAGTCCAAGGGAGGTTTTAAAAGGTGAGAAAATGTGAGTGAATTGTAAAGAAAATATTAAAAACACCAACGTTACTTTTATACAGTGATGAGCGCGCTAATAACCGACAAAATAACGCAAAAGATGAAAAACACATTAAGATGTGAGACAAAAAGAAATGAAACTAGTGAAGGTGAGAGATTTAGCGATAAAAACCTACAAATTTATATTCTGCTTATAAGGTTTGTTCGTAGAACGATCAGCAACCGTTGCCAACGTAGTCTACGAACTCGAACTGTTAACTGCGCAGCGCTAACTGTTAACTGCGCATGCGTCTGATGGTTGGCAACGGTTGCTGATCGATTGGATCGTACTACGAACAAACCTATTGTTTCCCACCTTTAGACGTATCGGACGAGTTTGGCAACTGTCACTATGGCAGTGACACCTTTAGTTGACATACTCTAATATCGCTAAATTTCCCAGCTCGACTAGTTTCATTTCTTTTTATCTCACAACTAAATATGTTTTCCATCTTTTGGATTAACTTTGGAACAAACACTTATATTAATCAAGTCAAAATAAAATAACTGACCAGTGTATGTTTCCACAATTACTTCATATTTAACACTAGCTGACCCGGCCACGCTTCTCTGCGGTTTGGTTATTAGAAGTACGATTAAGAGCGTAGGCGCAAATATTTTACATCTAGCCCAGCATTTTCTTGCTTTACACGGCAAATTACGTGTAGTAAAATTCTCCCTGGTATTGAGATGTAAACATTACTTGACAATGACATGATCAACATTAACTTAGAGATGGATTTTGAATGTTAATTTCTTGGATAACTGTTACTTGTATAATCGCTTAAATTATTAATTTAGTTAACTAATATGATTATTTTTTCACTAACTATGTATTAAGGGATTACAGTAATTTATATACTATACAATAAAAACTAATATCTAATCGAGAAAAGGTGAAAATGATAATGTGATTATTTAATAATATATTGTTACTATGGAACCCTTAGATACATTTTGAACACCTTAACAAAAAAATACTTGGATCACAGAATATATCCCGGTGTATTCTCTGCTTGGATCTTCCATAAATAATAAACAATAAATATATTTTTATTAATTTCACGTTTGAAATCAAATACAGTCCATCTAATTTACTTACCGTTGCACGTCATTATTTACGTTAGAGATCTAAGTTGACACTGTTGCCCAAATACAAAAAATTATTGAATTCATTTTATATGAAATACATCACACAATTTTTGCGGAAGTGGATTATACAGCAAAACAAATTAATATTCAATGTAAATACATAAAAACTTTAGAAATAGAAAACAAGAATTAAGTTATATTCTTACGTTAAAGTACATAATAAAAACAGTAAATATAATGAAACAAATACTTATAGTAAAGAATATAAACAAATATGAAGTGTCATCACCGCAACTGTCAAATAAATGTTACCAATGTATGCCAAAATATCACCCTCGTTCGATTATAGTTACAGTGTATTCCGAACAAATGTGCTTCATAAAAACGCTTTATGATCCATTTATACAAATTAAATGAAACATATTATTGTGTATTTCTTTAAGTTAACATTAATAGAAATTTTTAAATATTATTTCTACGCGCATATAATAAAATATGCCTAGTGGCTGTAACGCCAGTGTACTCGGCAAAGTGATTCTAAAAAAGAACACACCTACCGCCGAAATATTTCTTGTTGGTATCATGTGACCTCTCGGACTATGACGCGGATGACGTGCAACGGTAAGTAAATTAGATGGAGTATATTTATCAAATAGGTACACTATGAATATTATTTAATAAACAACTCAAAATATTCCTGAAGCAGTGTCAAATATCTAGTAGCCTTGTTTGTCATTGTCTTGTCAGCACATTCTTTTCGACTGAGTGCGTTGTAGCGAATGTTCGATTTGGAAAATATCACCACTGACATGGCTTTCAATTTTTTCGAATCCTGAAAAAACTAATAAATATTTTTGAAAAATTTAAACGCAGAATGAAATACTAAATTATTATCGAGGGCCGAAAGTCGCTTAGAATCAATTAACAGTTATTTGGATGAGATATTTGAAATTAAAAATTACACTAAATTTTCTCTTTTTTTTTCACCCATGTAACTTATCCACAGAGAACGACAGTTCTCACCAGTGGCGCACAACACCCCTACAAGCGACACTATATATACACGAAATTTTCGATTTTCTAAACCTGACTGAATTGAAAATTGGGCCAAATCCCATCTTAAAGTTTAGGAAAAGACTCGTCCATCCATATGTTACCTCTCCATTTTGGTCCAAGGGTGTGGATTTTACGGCCCTTCCCATTTAAAGCCTGTTTTTCGTTCTCGTCCCCAAAACTCCCAAAAATTTCAAAAATTTAAGCCCGACCTTTGCGGCTTCTGATAGCACAGATCATTACCTTTCCAACGCATGTTTAATTTTGAAAATCGGTTATACCATTCAAAAGTTATCGAGCTCAGAAATATGACTCAATTTTTATTTAAAAAATGGAAAATGTTTGTGGATATGTATGTATGTATGTATGTATGTATGTATGTATGTATGTATGTATGTGTGTGGAAAAGTTACACCGATCTGAATTTTTTTTTCTGTGTTTCAAGAAGGTGTGAGGGCCGATTCAGAACCGGTCTAATTTTTGACTTCTGACTACCAGTAAGCCAGCTAGAGGACTAGGTAGATACAAAATAGCATATTTTTTGGGCGTATATATCTTAGGTTCAAGGAAAGACAGGAAAACCGCAAATACACCAAATCAATAGGGTTGAGTTAAGCTTTCAAGTGGCGCTTAAGCGATCAAGCTGAAACATACACACTGCTCGCCATAGCCAAAAAACTGAAAAATTAAACTTTGAAAATTTTGGTTTTTCGACAATTACTCAAAATTTCAACCTACGAATTACACCAATAACTGAGCGTTTGTAGAAGGACTCAGGACGCGTCTAACGGTGTATATCTCATATCTGGCAAAATTCGAATTTTTAAGTTATAGGCTTCATAAATATAATCAAATCTATTTCTTACGGGAAAAACGGTTTTTCAAGCTCAATAATTCCTGTAATACGTTCAGTAATACTCGATCTTGGATGCTGGTCAGATACTACTTGTCAATACGTTTCAAATTCATGTTTAGTGATCAACATCAGGTAAACCGTTCAGAAGTTATAGAGCTCCAAAAGTATAATTAGTCCAGGAACTGAAATTTTTCACTTCGCAATTTTTACAGAATGGATAGATTTGCTTGAAAATTTGACAATAAGTAGTGGATAGTCCAAGGATCAAAATCTATATGATGCCGAAAGACGCTTTTACCATGGGGTTGTTGCCACCTCATCTCGAGGGTGGAAATTTTTTATTATATTTTGACCGCAAATGCTGGTAAAAATATTAATTATAAGCAAAAAATGTTCATTATACATTTTTTTGATAAAATTAATAGTTTTCGATTTATTGGTTATCGAAGCTGTTAGTTTTATATCGAAAAAATTACCAGAGAACGGCAGTTCTCGCCAGTGGCGCAGAAATACGCCCCCCTACACGCGACACTATTATATACACGAAATTTTCAATTTTCTAAATCTGACTGAATTGAAAATTGTGCCAACTCCCATCTTCAAGTTCAGAAAAAGACTCACCCATTCATATGTCAACCATCCATTTTGGTCCAAGGGTGTCGATTTTACGGCCCTTCCTATTTAGGTCTGTTTTTCGTTCTGGAACCCAAAACTCCCAAAAACTTCAAAAATTTAAGTCCGACCTTTGCGGCTTCTAATAGTACTGATCATTACCTTTCCAACGCATGTCTAATTTTGAAAATCGGTTATACCATTCAAAAGTTATAGAGCTTAGAAACGTGACTTAATTTTTATTTAAAAAAGGGAAAATGTTTTTGGATATATATGTATGTGTGTTTGAAAGTTAAACCGATTTGATATTTTTCCTCTGTGTTTGAAGAGGGGATCAGGGCCGATTTAGAACCGGTGTAGTTTGTGACTTTTGACCACCCATAAGCCAGCTATAGGACTTGGTAGGTACAAAACGGCATATGTTTTGGGGGTATATATATTCGGATCAAGAAGAGCCAGGAGAACCGCAAATACATCAAATTAATAGTGTTGACTTAAGCTTTCAAATGGTGTTTAAGCCGTCAGAATCAGACATACACACGGCTCAGTATAGCCGAAAAACTGAAAAACTAAACTTTGAAAATTTTGGTTTTTCGACAATTACTCAACATTTCAACCTACAAATTGCGCCAATAACTTAGCGTTTATAGAAGTACACCAGACGAATTTAACGGTGTATACCTCATATCCCGGAAAATTTGAATTTTTTAGGTTATAGGCTTCATAAGTATGATAAAATCTATTTCCTGTGGGAAAAACGGTTTCTCAAGCTCAATAATTCCTGTAGTAGCTTCAATTTTCATACTTGACTTTGATTCATCAGATACTACTGGTCAATACGTTTCAAACTCATGTTTACTGATCAAAATCGGTTAAGCCGTTTAGAAGTTTTTAAGCTACAAAAGTATAATCCAATTTACGATTATTCCCGAAATGGTTTATGTAGTTGTAGTGGTTACGACGCTAAATTTGATCTGGCAACGGGCAATCCGACTTCATTTACCGGCCATCTCAATTTTTTTTCAATCTATTTCGAATAAAAAAAAATCTAGTGTACATTCGATGGACACTAGATCATTTGGGAGATAATGCAACAAAGGTGACCATTTATAAAGCTTGACGTGTAATAGAAGAACATTGCATTCAACTTCATACATTTAATTTATAAATAACTTTGAAAAACTCCTGATACAAGAATAAAAAACCGCTAAACGCCGTAAAAATGAGTGGCGCATAAAATATTCCAGCTACAAAAGATCTGATATGAATATTACGTGGCGCGAAAATGGATTTTCATTTGATGCAAAACAAAATTCTAGTTTTATTTTAAAAGATTTTTCCATAATATTTGCTAAATTTGAAGTAAACGCGCCACAAAAGAGTAACTTTGATACAGTTTGAATTTTGAAACTCTTTTGTGGCGCGTTTACTTCAAATTTAGCAAATATTATGGAAAAATCTTTTAAAATAAAACTAGAATTTTGTTTTGCATCAAATGAAAATCCATTTTCGCGCCACGTAATATTCATATCAGATCTTTTGTAGCTGGAATATTTTATGCGCCACTCATTTTTACGGCGTTTAGTGGTTTTTTATTCTTGTATCAGGAGTTTTTCAAAGTTATTTATAAATTAAATGTATGAAGTTGAATGCAATGTTCTTCTATTACACGTCAAGCTTTATAAATGGTCACCTTTGTTGCATTATCTCCCAAATGATCTAGTGTCCATCGAATGTACACTAGATTTTTTTTTATTCGAAATAGATTGAAAAAAAATTGAGATGGCCGGTAAATGAAGTCGGATTGCCCGTTGCCAGATCAAATTTAGCGTCGTAACCACTACAACTACATAAACCATTTCGGGAATAATCGTAAATTGGATTATACTTTTGTAGCTTAAAAACTTCTAAACGGCTTAACCGATTTTGATCAGTAAACATGAGTTTGAAACGTATTGACCAGTAGTATCTGATGAATCAAAGTCAAGTATGAAAATTGAAGCTACTACAGGAATTATTGAGCTTGAGAAACCGTTTTTCCCACAGGAAATAGATTTTATCATACTTATGAAGCCTATAACCTAAAAAATTCAAATTTTCCGGGATATGAGGTATACACCGTTAAATTCGTCTGGTGTACTTCTATAAACGCTAAGTTATTGGCGCAATTTGTAGGTTGAAATGTTGAGTAATTGTCGAAAAACCAAAATTTTCAAAGTTTAGTTTTTCAGTTTTTCGGCTATACTGAGCCGTGTGTATGTCTGATTCTGACGGCTTAAACACCATTTGAAAGCTTAAGTCAACACTATTAATTTGATGTATTTGCGGTTCTCCTGGCTCTTCTTGATCCGAATATATATACCCCCAAAAATTCAAACTGTATCAAAGTTACTCTTTTGTGGCGCGTTTACTTCAAATTTAGCAAATATTATGGAAAAATCTTTTAAAATAAAACTAGAATTTTGTTTTGCATCAAATTAAAATCCATTTTCGCGCCACGTAATATTCATATCAGATCTTTTGTAGCTGGAATATTTTATGCGCCACTCATTTTTACGGCGTTTAGCGGTTTTATATTCTTGTTAAACTAAACATTACAGCTACTTTCGGTCCTCGGTAATAACATAACATTTCATTCTGAGTTTTATTTTTATACTTATTAGTTTTTTAAGGATTCGAAAAAAAATAGCAGGGTAGTCTGCTATATCTAGGGCCTACGGTGTACAATGTACAAGGAAGGTAACAGGGCCAGTTGCTACGCTTCAACCGTCTATTATTACCCCTGGTTTTACCCAAGATACTCATTTTATTGAGGCTGAGTCGACCTGGGGCCTATACGCTGTGAGCTCGTACGTAGAGGGGATATTTACAAATTCGCGAGCGCCAGTAGTGGCAAGTCTGTAAACGTTTACCGGAAATTTGACATAAATGTCAAAGTGATTAATTTAAAATTAAAAGTAAAAACATTAATTATAAAAAATATTAGTTGGTCAAAGCTGTGGTATATATTTTTACCTTAAATATACTTACGTTTTAAAAATACTGAATTTAAGTTTTTCTAATGTTCCGTAATATGTAATTATAAATTAATCTATTAATCTTAGCGCCATCTACACGATAATTGTGAAAGTATCCGAAGTAAGAAATTCATATTTTATCAATACAACCTCAAAATGATTAGCAAAATCTTAAAAAAATCGATTACAATTTAATTACTTTTTTGCGTTGTAAATATTAAGCGATAACAATTAAATAATAAATTTAAAAATTACCGGTGAAAGTTGAATTAGTAATCCGGTAGGAGCGCCACCAGCGAAGCTCAGAGCGTATTGGCCATGAGCCGATGGGTAGAGGGGATTTGACAGCTTTCTCCAGCGCTGTTAGTGGCAGTTTTGTGCATTTATCTGATAAATTTAAATGGCGCGCCATGGGTAGAGGAGAGGGGATTTGACGGTTTTCGCCACAGCTGTTAGTGCAACGTTGCCACATTTAGTATATTTCTACTATTTTGGTAGATTTTTGATATTTTTTAAAAAATTCTAGTAGGCAATATTTTTTAGTAGATTTTTGGTATATTTCAACATTTTCTTATGACTAAAATAAAATTTGCTTTTTAATAGTATTTACCCCATTTCTAAATTAATTTTTAGACATTTTGTTACAATTTCCCAATGTCATTACCGAAAATAAGATTCAGGGGTGGGATTCTGTGTACAATCGCTAACACCAGGTTTGTTCCAACACGACCGAGAACCGTCAGGAAACGGTAACGATCCTGCGCAGTAAAGAAAATCCGTTCCAACAAAAATATGATCGTCATCGGATCGTCCTTCCCACTGTTCCAACAAGAATTGTGATCTTTCGGTGACGGTTTCGTGATGATCATTTCAGTAATCGGGCAAATGCATAATGTGCTGGTTGGACTGACTTGAGCACTAGGATTTAATTCTTTAAATTTTTTGAGCCTTTGATCGACTAAAAGCACACAAGCTGTCACCAACAAAAATGACAAATATATGATTACCGTCATGGGACGATAACTGGGCGATACAATTACGAACATGCGCACAACAAACGGTACAAGCAGTTTCGTGACGGTTTTTGGGCCGTCCAAAAGTTTATGATAGAAAGCGAAGTGTAGATATCTACAGTGCACGGAATCTAGCCCCAGGACGTAGATGATGAATATTAAACAGAAATGAAACTGGATTCTGGTGTAACAAACTTGCAGATTTCAAGTAGCAGTGCAATCAGTACCTATTTCAGGTGTTATTGAAGAGTTCTGGTATTCGGTGGTCGGTGAGCCTGTTAGAAGCTAACGATGGAAAACTAAAATATCTAAGGCCCGGTCTTTTCACCTCCGAATAAAAGTTATTCGGAGGTTATTTGACAGATTTACATGTAATCTGCCGGATAAACTTCCTAATAAATATTTATTCGGAGGTGAAAAGACCGGGCCTAATTATAATATATGTAACTTTGCAAAACAACAAATGTTGTGTTTGCGTGTTTCTAATGTAAAATGCGAAATAATTGTTTGAAGAATGTGATCCAGATATGCAGATGTTAAAATCAGTGGATGACAAAATATTATATATAAATATTAAATATGAAACTGATAAAAATTAATTATAGTTGGTCATTTTGTTCCCCAGTTAAAATATAAAAAAGTTTGGTTTTTGTTTACAAACAGTCATATTAATTTCTAGTTAAACTCCCTCTGTGGCTCAGTAGTAAGAGCGCCTACTTTTGGATCGAAAGGTCCGAATGGTCGTGAGTTTGAATTTCACCAGGGTAGAGAATTTTTCGTTTATTATAAATTAATAAATGAAAATAGTTTCTATCCTTGGGGGATCGGTACCCACCGGAGGGACCGCAGACGTTCGGATACAATTAGCGTCTCTGCAAAGACAATGACATCGACTTTCCAAAGTAACAAGACACTTACTCAACACACACACTACACATAAAGTCTACTTTACACTACATGATTTATCACGTGATTTATCATATGATTTTGCCCATGACGAACCGCATGACAATGCTTATGATAAAACACAATGCTTATGGCAAAATCATATGACAAATCACACAGTGTAAACATGTAAATTTTACTCCATGACCAAATCATATGACAAATCACATGATAAATCATGTAATGTAAAGTCGACTTAACACTAGCTACCTAATTGATAAAATCCACTGTACCATCACCATGCCAATGCCCATTAGTTGTCGAGGCATTAGCTAAAAAAAAAAAATTTCTAGTTAGTCAGCTGTTATTTTTATTATAAAAAGTCATAAATTATATACAAATATATTAATAAAGTTTTATAGTATATTTTAGTTTTTGATAAGTAGATTTTAGTAAGCTAAACTTACAGTAGATTTTATAAATAAAATGTGGCAACGCTGTGTTAGTGGCAGTTGGCAGTTTTGTTTTGTGCATTCACAAACTGAAATGGCGGGTAATATGGATTTTTCAAAAAAGAAAACAAGATATTGCAGCTGTTGTATTGATTCATGTAAAAATATTGAATATAACAGTACTGGATGCAGTTATTATATTCGGAAACATTGCGTACATGTCCTGTATCAACTAAATCCTTTCCTTTTTTGGTGTTGCTGATTGAAATTGGATATCATGGGAAATAAGACTGAATCCAGTATAATGTTTAATATCCATTTTGATAGAATTCAAACAAATTACAATTCATACAAATTGCAAATTTTAATAATCAAAGCAGTAAGCACACAAAAATAAACAGAGGTAACCTTTAAAATGTTAAATAATTCATATAAACTTATTCTTTTTCTCAATGGTCTCTTGCGTAAGCAGTCATCCAGTCTCACTAACTTATATATTAAATATTATAATTATAATGAATAAAATAAAAAAACATAATTAATTTTACTATTAATTCTGTGTATTCGTTTAGTAATCAGGTAACAATAATATTTCAGTTCATAATTTCTGTCTTTCTAGATAAGTATCTATTTTTCTCGTTTTGTATATTTCACATACATAAATTTTATCAGAAAAGTATAAGTTTCAAACCGCGAGATAGCGCTACCGTCGAAACTCACAGCCAATAGACATTTTAAAAATGTCTAGTTGTTCTTGCCGGCGAGTCGAGCATACTACCGCCTGAGATACGCTGGCCATATACTTTGCAATTATCAACATTATTAGTTATTAAGGGGAACTGGGGAACGTAGCAAAATGCAAAGTTTTGACGCATGTCAAAATTTTCAATATGCTTTAAATATATTAATTTTTTCGAATCCTGAGAAAACTTATAAATATTTTTGAAAAATTTGAACACAGAATGAGAGATTACATTATTACCGAGGGCCAAAAGTCCCTGAAAACGTATATATGCAGCCGTGTGATGAATTACCGAAGTTATTTTTAACGTTTGCATTAAGAGGATGGGTACGTATTTTCGGCTGCAATGCTATTCAAATGGGGATTCATTTTTTCGGAATCCTGAGAAAACTAATAAGTATTTTTGAAAAATTTAAACGCAGAATGAAAGATTACGTTCTTACCGAGGGCCGAAAGTCCCTGAAAACTTCTATAATGTTTGTACAGAAGTGAGAAACTAAGAGAAAATTTAGTGTGATTTTTAATTTCAAATATCTCATTCAAAATAAACTTTTTATTTATTCTAAGGGACTTTCGGCCCTCGGTAATAATTTAGTCTTTCATTCTGCGTTTAAATTTTTTAAAAGTATTTATTAGTTTTTCCGGATTCGAAAAAAATGGACACCGTGTCCGTGGTAATATTTTCCAAATCTATCTTTGTCTTACAACGCACTCAGTCGAATAGAATATTGTCAGTCAGACACTGACAATCAGTGACAATATTTAAATATTTGACATGGCATCGGGAAAATTTTGAGTTGTTGATTAAATAATATTGATATATAATGTATTTGATAAATAATTGATTTAAGAGGTGAACTTAATAAAAAGTTATTTATTGTGTATTATTTGTAGAAGATCCAAGCAGAGAATACATCAGGATAATTATATTCTGTGATCCAAGTATTTTGTTGTCAAAGATGTTCAAAATTGTAAGCGTTCCATAGTTACAATATATTATTAAAAAATCACTTTAACACTTTTCCTCTTTTCTCGATTGAGCATTAGTTTTTGTTGTACATATAAATGATTACAATCACTGAATACATAGTTAGTGAAAACATTATCACATTTATTAACTGGATTAATAATTTGCAATTATACAAATCACTGTTATCCAAGAACATTCAAAAGCCATCTCTTTAAGTTAGTGATGACATTTTCAAGTAGAATGACATTCTAGTAATGTTTACATATCCATACCAGTGTGAATTTTACTACACGTAATTTGCCGTGTAAAGACAGAAAAAGTAGGGATAGCCGTAAAATATTTGCGAATTATGTACCCATGGCCTTCATACAGCTATCTTCATAACTATAAAACGCAAATTCGGTGTGATGGATCATCCACCGTTATGAGATGAGTTATTTCTTAGACGTTATAGACGGAAGAAAACATTAAGTTGTCTAAAAAGAGAACCTTATGTAGAATCAGTACAAGTTGGAGCGAGAAAGAGAATCACGAGAAGTTGGTATATCTACCTACCGGCTACCGATGACCGAACAGCTGTTCGCTGTTCGGTGTGGTTCGGTGTTGAATCGTAAAAGTAGATAGAAAGAAGTATTTATACTAAATTTACATTCAAGATGCAGTAGAAATAAACAAACCAAGACACGTTAAATGCTACTAGGAGCACTCCCTAATCATAATTTACAATGTGTAAACTTTGGAAATCATGATTTGGGATTTACAATGTATATAAATACATTGTAAATTACGATTCGGGAGTGCTCCTAGTAGCATTTAACGTGTCTTGGTTTGTTTATTTCTACTGCATCTTGATTGTAAATTTAGTATAAAACAGTTGGATTTGGATGTTTATAAATATGTAGAAATTTCAATTTGTATCTCTCGATTTGATTTTTGTATAATTTTTAAAATTGGATTACCCTTCTATTTTTAAATTATTAGCTTTCTTTTTCATTTTTATTATTCTTTTAATTTTATTACCTACGTGTTTTTAATTGTTATCTTAGGTCTATGTTTTTGATAATTTTGTGCTGCTTTATATTTGATATTAAATTTAATTTATTAAAATAAAATGCCGCACAAGGTCCTGGGACAACCTGAAGCAGCGTTCTACGTTAAATATTCACTTGATTTCTATCTAAAAACAAATCAAAACATAAACCTAACCTGACAATCCTTAACATAACTACAGAGTTATCTCATAACTTGAGGTTTAACGTCGCGTTATAAAGTGACAGTTGATATATCAGATAACTCAAGAACTGTCAAGAAATAACGCAAGTAGTTAAGTTAAATATGATACATCACACCAATTCGAGGATTATAACTTAACTGCAGGATAACTTTACGTTAAGGATAAGTACATAATTTCGGTCATCCATGACAGAGCTGGTTGTTTATTTTAATAAGTTACAGGGGTGAAAATAAAAGAGAAAACTTAGTGTGGTTTTTAATTGCAAATATTTCATTCAAAAGAAACTTTTTATTTATTCTAATGGACTTTCGGCCCTCGGTAATAAAGTACTCTTTCATTCTGCGTTTCAACTTTTCAAAAATACGTATTAGTTTTCTCAGGATTCGACAAAATGAATACATTTAAAACACATTTGAATAGCATTAGTCAAAAATTTTGTTCCCATCCCCTTAAACCGTCCAATATTTAGTTATAGTTTGATCTAAATATGGTAAGTTACCATAAATTTAGAATTGTTTCATTAAATTTATAGTTATTAAGATGTATTAAGTTATTAAGATGTTTTGCATTAGGTACTGCACAAATAAAACTTAAATTTTCAACTTTATCGCAGAGAAAATGTTGAAAAATAGTTTTTATTGTTGTAAATAAGAATGTTTTAATAGTTATTTTCCTAACAAGTGCAGAAAGTCATACTTTTCCACACGCGATTGCAGTTTGCCGAACGAAGCGAAGCGGAGTTCGGCAAGCAGTCGAGTGCGGAAAAGAGACTTTCTGCAAGAGTTAGGAACAATATTTTTTCTACGAGCATTTAAAAATGACCAAATCTTGAATTAATATAAAAATACATACACAAATTAAATCTTTGACAAGGTTGTCAAAACCAAACTTTCCATATAATTGGTTAGCATAACGACGATCTAATAACACCGAATTAAATTCAATGCGGTGCCTAAATACCTGTTATGTACAGGTTTTATTATTTTAAAGGCATAGCAACGATGTCAAACAAAGCAATTATTGTCAAGAAGCACGTCACACACTTTAAAATTTATCTTTACTAATTAAAAAATAATTCAGTGATTTCGATGGCATCAAGTGACGAAGAACTACCTCCATCTATCCTCGACGTTGTCAATTATCTTAATTTGTTACCGGAAAAATCAGCAAACAGGTACAAGAAAGAATACAATATTTTTATGAGTTGGTGTAAAGAAAAAAGTGTAAATAGCTTGAAGAAGTGTTTTTGGCTTATTTTATTAGTCTATCCAAAATCTGCAAACCAAATACTTTGTGGTCCCGCTATTCCATGCTCAAGTCAGTATTAAAAATTGAAAAAATGTCAATATAGGCGATTATTTTAAGTTAACAGCATATTTGAAGAAAAAAGCGTAGGATTCAGTTGTACGTTCAATATAAACATTGTAAATAATAAATAAATATAATTAAAATTACATATTTTGTATTTGATAATAATAAAATTGTTAAAAAGTTGACTTAATTCTTTGACAATGTTGTCAAAACCAAACTCTCAATATAATTAGTTAGCATGACGACGATCTTGGTTTCCATGACGGTGGATACGCGTGCGGAAAAGTAAAAACCGCGTGCGGAAAAGTAAACCGCGTGCGGAAAAGTAACACGCGTGCGGAAAAGTAAAACTTTCTAAAACTAAAATGCGTGCGCGAAAGTAGACATTTTTGCACGCTCGTAGAAAAAATTATTTTTAATTATAAACATATTTTCTATTTACGAAATTGTTAGAAAAAACACATTTTTGTTTACACACTTTCTATACAACTATACCCTATTTTTAAACTAGGAGGAGTAAACTCAAAAGCAAATCCACACCCAATAATGTCACTAGAAAAATAACCAGACACATCTTCTATTTTGGTTGATCAATTTGGCCTTCGACGGTAATCCATAAAATATTATATTACTAATACGTGGCTTCTTCTTCTTTACGTGCCATCTCCGGGACCAAGGTTGTAAATTATCATTGCTATTCTAACTTTTCACACTACAGCCCAAAAGAGTTCAGTTGAGCTGCATCCAAACCATTCTCTGAGGTTTCTCAGCCAGGACATTTTTCTTCTACCTATGCTGCGCGCCTTCCTTGAAACTTTCCCTGCACTATTAATTTTAGTTCATATCTGTCACCTCTTGTTATATAACCCAAGTAATGCAGTTTTCGTATTTTGATGGAATCCAGTATCTCCCTGCTGTTCTCTATTCTTCTTAGTACTTCTTCATTGGATATTCTGTCTGTCGGGAAATTCTCAGCATTCTTCTATATGTCCACATTTCAAATGTTTCCAATCTATTGAGACATTGTTTATTAAGAGTCCATGTCTCCACACCATACAAAAGGACAGAAAATACATAACACTTTAGTATGTACTCGTTTTCTAAGATTTAGGCTGAGGTCTCTACTACATAATATTTTTGCTTCATATTATTGAATGCACTTCTAGCCTTTTCTATTCTAACTCTGAGTTATTTGGTATAATCGATTGTTTCATTAATGTTTGTCCCTAAATAGTTATAATTCTGAACTCGTTTTATCGTCATATTATTTACGTGTAGATTGATGTATCTAACATTTTTCTTTGATGTAACCATGATTTTTGTTTTCTTTCTATTTAGTGACAGACCAAATTCTTCACTTGTTGCAAAACCTTATCTAGTACAATTCTTTGTAGATCTGTAATATTTTGTGCTATTAGTACGCCTCTAAAGAGTTCTAAAAATAACTGTTTTTTTATATAAATACAGATAAAAAATCTTAAAATTAAAGGAATAACACAGAAAATAAAAAAGTCGCCGATATAACTTAATTAACCTCTGAATTTTAAGTGTAAATAGTGTCAAATGTCATAAATGTCAATAGTGTCAAATTTTCATAGTGTAGTGGAGTAAACTTGCCTGCGGTTTTTCCAATTACAAACAAGCATTACACCGCTGTGAATTTGAATTGCTCCTCCTAGTTTAAAAACGAGGATAGATTTTTCCCTTTCTGTTCGTTTGGGGTTACCTTCTATTCAGGGCCGTCCTAATCCGGGGGTGTAAGGGGTGCGACTCACCCGGGCGCCAAGTTCAAGGGGCGCAAGCCGAACACTTGCTAGGCTCAAATTTGCGCTTGTCCTTAAAAAACTACAAATAACAAACATGTACAAGTGCACTTTCGGTATTTTTTACAAAGGCTATTAATGCTTACTACACCTACGATATAAGTACAAATGGAATATGAAACCCATTTAGATTATTCTGACATAATTTCAAGAAGGTGACGCGTAGGTACACTATTTTAAGTAATACCAGATAAATTAAGATTATTTCTAACAGAACATGGACCAGTGCAAATTAAAAGATCTAAGTATCCTGTAGATAGCAATAACAGGCCCTTGCAGATACCTATTATACAAAAAGTTTAAAAAATAAACGAAATTATCAAAGGAGATTGTCTTATATATATTCTGTATCTAATAGTGATTCTGTATTTTGTTTTTACTGTAAGCTTTTCAATGCCAATGTCACTGCTTTTAATACCCACATTGGTTTCAAAGACTGGATACATTTCGAGATATTTAAAAGACACGAGAAAAGTTTTGGTCACTTAATTTATGTAAAAAACTATTTATGTCTAAAAAAAGACTTACCTACTATTAGCCATACAATAGACTCTCTGTCAATCAAGCAGCAGTTGAACGCAAAAGAAAAAGGTGGACGGCGGTTTTAGAAAGAATTATCGAAATATTAACATTTTTAGGACACCAAATTTACCATTAAGAGGAACCAGTCAAAGGTTGTATGAATCGGATAACGGTAACTTTTTAAAAATTATAGAATGTATTACCAATTTTGATAATACGCTGACGGAACACATTGCTCGAATTCAAAGTGTTCAGCATCGTATGCCCCATTATCTTGGACATAATATTTAAAATGAATTGATGAAGTGTAATTGGTGAAAAAATTAAATGCACAATTATTGTTGATCTGTTAAAACAATCTAAATATTATTCTATAATTTTAGATTGCACACCTGATATTTCACTCAAGGAACAACTTACTATTGTGTTTAGGTTCGTTTATCTCAATTCGTCAACAAAGCTTGCCGAAGTTAGATTTGCATTGTTAGTTGCATTTTCTAGGTTTTTTACTGGTTACTGATAGTTGATACTACGGGACAAGGATTAGCAAATTATTTGTTAGAATTTTTGAAATGAATGAATATTGATTTAGATGATTTACGAGGCCAAGGGTATGATAATGGGGCAAATACGAGAGAGAAAAAAACCTTAGAATTGTTACCAATATTTTTTATAAATAAAGACACAACTCCACTCGATATTTTAAGTTATATTATACTCTAATAATTGACTTTCTACATGTCTAAGGATATATTTAACACTTCCAGTAACACTAGCTGAAGGAGAAAGGTCTTTTTCTAAACTTAAATTGATCAAAAATTATCTGCGCTCAACAATGGGTCAAGACAGATTAACAAACCTGTCTTTAATAAGTATAGAAAAGCACGTAAATTAGATATCACCGAAGTAATAAAAACTTTTGGCAACTTAAAAGCTAGAAAAGTTGACTTTAATAAATAGTGTTAAAAGATTTATCTTTTTTGAATACTGAAACCATGTTTTTTTAATATATAAATAAAGAAAGCAAACATATTTAGTTTTAATTTTAGCGTACTTATAACCTATATTCCTAAGTATATAATCTTCTGACAAAAGGGGGCGCAAAGTTGAGTCTTGCACCCCGGCGCCGTGTATGCTTAAGACGGCCCTGCTTCTATTATTAGCCTAACCTAGTTTTTTCTATGTTTACTTGCAAATTATTTAGGCTCATTTGTTAGTTTTTTTTATCAAATAAACTTTTTGTATTAAAAAATGTCTCGTTTTTGTTAAACATTATGTTCAATTAAAAAAGGTTTAGTAGGTTACCAGAGAAAACAAAATAAGACACAAGATTGCTTACCTCTGGCAGTGTTTTTGCTGGTTTGATGTGTAAACCACCTACTGGAATTATGTTTGGAGATAGAGGTTGTGGATGGCTAAAACCTTGCATTAAATTACACAAAAGTAGAGAAATAAGATTCTCAAGAGAATCTAAAGAGTCTATTTGTTCTCCAAATATTTCTTTTGCTAAACCTGAAAAAAATATAAATAAAACAATGAGAAGAATAAGAGCTAGCTGTCGGCTAGGTGTCTCAGTCGATTAGCAGATATATTTCGTACTATGTGGTTTACTAATAAAGAAATATTTTCAACTAAACACTATAAAATAACGCAAGGTACGATCGTGATAGATGAACTTAGGTAGTTGCATAATGCAGACGACATAAGGTTTGTTCCAAGACAACGAAAACCGTCATGAAACTATCACGAAACTGCGCGCAGGGAGCAAAATAATACGTTCCATGGGTTATTTTGTTTACTGCGCAGTTTCGTGATCGTTTCATGACGGTATTTCGTTGTCTTGGAACAAACCTATAGTATTGATAACAAGAAAAAAAGAGAACTGTTAAAAGGATTTAACCTTTTTGAAAGAGAAGCTAAGCAGTACGGTCTAACAATTAACGAAAACAAAACAAAATTTATGGAAATGAGAGATACAGCAAATGAAGAACAGGTTTTGAAAATTAGGATAAATAACGACGGAAAAGAATATTGTTTCGAGAAAGTGAAAGAATTTGAATACCTAGGGATGACTGTAACAGAGAAAGGAGATGAAGTTCCAAAAATTGAAAAAAACAATTACGAAGGGATGACGAGAAGGGAGCATTGAGCAAACTTTTAAAAAGTAGTCTTATCTCAAAAGCAGCAAAATTGCGGTTATATAATACGATGATACAACCAGGCCTGCTTTATCCATTTGGCAATATAGGCAGTTGCCTAGGGCGGCAAATTATGGCAGAAGGTGGCAAAAATACTGTACAAAAAATATTTGTATATAAAAATTAAAATCAAATAACATTCGACTGGAATAACAGATCCCTAACAAGTAATAATTTTTCAGAAAAATTTTGAACGGTGAAATGAAGTTCAGGAATTGGCTTTCTACATCGAAAAAGTGTATTTTTTATTCCTTGCCGTCTATTTCAGGTGCAACCAACTTCTTTCACTACAGGTTTCAATTACTGGAAGAATGCTGGCGTCAGATTAAAACAACATGAAGAATCAAAGGACTACACGGCAAATATCTTGAGTTTAGTCAATCGCGGTAAATTAAAAACCAGAATAGACTATTCCATTACAAGTACATTCAGAAACGAAGTACAGTACTGGCGCAACGTTCTGCAACGTGTTGTTACAACAATAATTACACTGACCACAAAGGGACTTGCAGTGGCGTGCGGTGACTTTTTCGAAAGGGGAAGCGATTCAATAAGGATATAAAAATATTTTCTTAAGGGTCGAGGGTCGAGCAACTTTCCACCTGATAACACTCTGATGCGCAGGGGCTCTCTATCAGCAAAGTACTTAATTATGTGAGACGTCCTGCGTACAAGGACTCACACACTAAATCCGTGACGCGTGAATGCGTGAGGCACTCTATTCTCGCTATTTCTAGTGACTAGTGACCTATCATTGATCTGTATTGCTAGCTCGGACCTTGAGTCCTCGCGCCGGGCTTGGTTTTCTAAAGAAGAATGAAACTAAAATGAAACTTATTTATACTCGAGGTCTATTCTCCTATCAACTTCTGATAATTGTTGAATGCAGTCTTTTTTAATGGATAATAGGGCTAACTTTCAAAGTCTGTCTTCGCTTGTTGAATTTCTTTTAAACTCTTAATTTGAAACTTTTAATGCATCTTAATACTGCAAAACTTCGTTCAACTGATGCACTTGTGGTTGGGATAGTTAGTAGTACTAATTCACACAACTTGACCACTTCACACAGCGACTTGTTTAAACCAGTAGTTATAAAGAAATCCCAGATTTCTGGGTATTTCTTTATCATTCATGTCAGTTGTTTCATAAATGATACTTAACTGAGAATGCAAAGCTGGGATATCAAAAAATTTTCATTATTTAATCGTAATGACATAAATTCCTCTGTGGGAAATTTTGATGAATTATAATTAGAAATATTAAGATTATATATAATTCTACAAATTTTAAATCATTAAAATTTTGAAAGCTAGAATTCATTTGTTGTAGAATATTATCAAAAGGTCTCTTTGTTTCCTCTGTTTTCTCTGTCTCTCTGTCTTCGAAATTATCAATCTTCATCATTTTTCTTTCATGTTCAAACCCCATATGTTCAGTTTTATCCCAAATATTTTTAAACTGCTCTCGTTTTTTTAATTATCGTATTAATAAAGTCATCAATTTGTCTTATACAAAATGCAATACCATTTGATTTCTGTAAAATGTCAAATAAAAGATCAGTAAAAGGAAATATCTCTGCAAAAAATTTAAATCGAAATATTCTTTAAGCGAATGTATGTAATATCTAAGCACCCCTTAGCAGCAGTAACAGTCGGAGCATCTCACTTTCGGGAAGGTGATACGACGAGCGCTTCCATGGCATACCAAAATTCGCGCGACTAGTGGGTGCGGTCATTGAACCCTGACCAATTTTAAAAGGGGCAACTGCATGACAAGCGGCGATTTTGAGATGCGCTTCTGCCAGGAGTGGACCAAATAGTTGAATTGTGTGCATATTGAGTTCGTTCGTACGCGATTAATTTTTAATATTTTTCGATGCCTATTGGCTAGGAAATATGTAGATTATTTGGATTAGGGAAAAAATTTTATTATTAAATATTAATTAATAATATATTTTCTTATATCGACGAATAAATAGGGAAGCGGCGCTTCCCCCGCTTCCATGGACCGCACGCCTGGGGACTTGCCATTAGAGGAGAAATTTCAGTTATAGGATCAGTTCAAAATGGCAACTTTTTAGGTTACAGACAACATAGCAGAATTTGATCCTTTTTTACGCGAGCACCTTACTAAATTTGGAAATATTGGTCAAGGGAACTGTAATTATCTGTCAAGCACTATATGCGAGGAACTAATAATTTTGATGGGAAGAAAAGTATGATGAACGATTGTTGGCGAAGTAAAGCAAGAAAAATACTATTCTATAATAGTTGATTCGACACCAGACGTGCCTCATGTTGATCAGCCAGCATTTGTTAGGTGTGCTCAAATAAAACATATAAAAAATAATAAAGAGAAAAAGAAATAATCAATTTGACGAGGTGGTCGATGATGAACTAAACTTTTCAGCTAGTGATGAGATGAAAATCCAAACATTCTATATTATAATCGACACTTTGAAAAAAGACCTGAACAGACCTCTGGAATCTTATCGACTTATTTATCAACCTTTTCGTGTTATATCAGATTTGCCAAAACTAAACAATGAAGAAATTATTAAAGAAGCTGAAAATCTGATACAAATTTATAAAGACGACTTAGATACATCATTCATATATGAATGCATTCACTTAAAGGGTCATTTGGATATCACAATAAAATCAGCAATTGGCATATCTAAATATTTAAAGAAGAGTGGATTGAAAGATATTTTCCCTAATTTTGACATTGCTTTGCGCATTTATTTGTGCATCCCATGTGCTAACGTGTCCGCTGAAAGGTCATTTTCGAATATGTCCAGAATTAAAAATAATTTCCGATCAAGTATGACGCAAGAACGTCTTAACAATTTCTCGATTATGTCAATAGAAAGTGACGTATCAAAGGCGATAAATTATAACGACATTATAGATGATCTTGCAAAAAAAATCAAGAAAGAAATCTATTATGTGATCGAATTGGAGTGACAATTTTTTCTGTTATATGTATAATATAAACATCGTAGTTTAAATCCATTTTTAGTTTATTCTTATTTAAATAAAATATTCTGCTTGCAATTTTTTTTTTCGCATAAATGGTACATGTTTGAAGGGCGGCTACTAGAGAATTTCCTAGGGCGTCAATTGACCTAAATGTGGCCCTGGATACAACCTACAGTACTGTATACTAGTGAGTGTTGGGTTCTGAATAAGAGAGAAGAAAATGCATTGGAAAGATGGGAACGGCGCCGGCGCGTGCTGAGAAACATTTTCGGTGGTGTGAAAGTGGGAGAGAATGAATGGAGAAGACGGACGAATTCGGAAGTTAAACAACTTTTTGGGAAGCCAGTAATCAGCCGTATGGTTAAAACTAGAAGACTTCGCTAGCTGAGACATGTGGAAAAGATGTCAGGGGCCGATGGACAAAGAGTATATTGTTAAGAGGCGAGGAAAGAAGAAGGAGCAGGCGTTGTAAATTGGAAGACAGCTGCGGCTGCCCTGGACAGAGTAAAGTGCAGAAAGACAGCCATGGGCTCCTGATGCCTGCAGTGCTGTTATAATATATAATAAAAAACATTATACAACTCAAAGGATCTGTAACTAATTAGATTGGAATTTCGCGGGCGAAATAGATTCTGCCGATAGATTAGTTGTATGATGAAAGTTAGGACCACACGATAGGTCCCGGTAAATTCTTATTTTTCACACACTTTTTAGCGTAAGTTTTCTAGCTAGAAAATACGAAATATCTTACTCGCACACACTAAATAATAATAAATATCATCACTATTTAAACAATAATCTTATCACAATTTACTTTAACTACAACGTTTTCCATCTGTTCCCATTACATGAAGATTTTCACTGAAAGTTTGATATGAGGCGTTGTCAAAAAATAGATTATGATAATAGTCCATTCAGTGACGGTAAAATATTGCAAAACTTCTGAATTTTAAAGAACCGCTTGGATTGACATGATATTATGTGGTACACACATAGCTAACATGTCAAAGAAAAAAGTGATATTGTGCCGATGTACACTTTTGCTCTGGGGGTGGATACCACCCGTTCTGGGGGTGGGAAAAAACGTACGTTTAAAATAAGTCCGGAAGTGGATAAACTGACTAATTCTAAGCAAATTTTGTTCTATAGAGTTTTTTTCCTAAGTCAACACTTTTCGAGTTATATTATTTGTGAGTGAATATGCTAATTATGTTGGTATGGTTAATTTTTTAAATAAGAGGAGTATATACAAAAGACAGATTCACACCGAATAGTGTCACTTGAAAAATAACCAGATTCATCTTTTTTTTTGTTGATCATGTCGGCCTAAAACAACTGTTTTTATATAAATGTAGAATATGGCGGAAATACAAAAAATCGTCGATATAACTTAATTAACCTATGAATATTAAATGCCATTAATGTCAAAATTTCACAAAAAATGTTAATAGTGTCAAAATTTTATAATTTAGTGGAGCAAACTTGCTTGTGGTTGGACCAATTACAAACAAGCATTACGGTGCGGTAAATTTGAATTACTCCTCCTATTTAAAATCCGAGGTATAGACGGTTTTTCACAAACAATTCAAAAAGTAAAGTATTTTATCGAAAAAGTATTGCTAACAAAATATAGCTTATAAAAAATTGAAAAAAAAATGGTGTATGTATGAAGTCTGTAGATCCAGTAGAACCAAAGTTGTACGTAATGAAAAGTTCAATCGTCAAATACCAAATCGGATATTTCAACGTAAAATAACCCAAAAATGCAGCACCTCTCATCACAATTCTATTAAAGTGTTGAAAAAAGCTTCATTTTTTTGTTTTAAAAAAGATTCTAGAATCAAAAATAAACAAGTTACGCTCAAAATAAAGTTGGTTACTTTTCTTTTGTAAAAAAAAACGTGAAAATCGCACCTTAATTGACATCCCAAAATAAATTAATCGTGACTGCTTCACAAGTTACTTTACTTATGTATTGCTTATACAGTGCGCTGGAATAAGTGTTACCCCCCCCCCCCCCCCACCCTATTAACTTATTAGTTTTTAGCACATTAGCAAAATGCTCGAATAGGTCGATTTTTAAAAGAATCAAAGTTTATTATAGCATCAATGTTTCGAACTTTACGCGATCCCCCTTCAGGTGAGAGGCATAGCTTTGTTTTTTTTTAATGAAAAATACATCACCTCATTTAAAAGCTTTTGAAATATTGATTACAAAAATTTATAATACTTAAATTCTTTTTGAGAGCGTAGCCGCAATATTTCGGCAGAATTCTTTTTAAATGCATTAATTTTTTTCGAATCCTAAGAAAACTAATAAGCATTTTAGAACAATTTAAAACCAGAATGAAAAATTACATTATTTCTGAGGGCTTAAAGTCCCTTAGAATAAACTAAATGTTTATTTTATAGAAGTTCTCGGGGACTTTAGACCCTTGATAAAACTGTGTCTTTCATTATGTGCTTAAATTTTTCAAAAATACTTCAGGATTCGAAAAAAATAAATGCATTTAAAAATAATTCGACTGAAATGTTTCACCCACGCTCTCAAAAGATTACAGTATTATAAATTTTTGTAATCAGTATTTTAAAAGCTTTTAAATGAGGTGTAACATGATGTACTTTTCCAGTTAAAAAAAATCAAAATGATGCCTGTCACCTGAAAAGGGATCGTGTAAAGTTCGAAACATTGGTGCGTTAATATACTATGATTCTTTTAAAAATCGACCTGTCCGAGTGTTTCGCTCATGTGCTAAAAATAAATAAGTTAATAGGGCAGGTAACGTTTATTCCAGTGCACTGTATGATCTGTAAGTTACATCGCGCATCGGTTCAAAGGGCTTAGTTTTGAAAAAAATTGATTTTATAGTAATTTTTTTTAATTAGAAAAGATAATTTTTTTCAAAACAAATTAAAAAGTACTATACTAAAATCACAATAAAGATGCACTAGAAATAAACAAACCAAGACACGTTGAATGTGACAAAGAACACTCATCATGATTCGGGAGTGCTCATCATAACATTCAACATGTCTTAGTTTGTTTACTTCTAGTGGATCTTTATTTTGATTTTAGTATATTGATACCAAAAATCTCAAACAGTAAATAAATATAGGTTTGGCTTTTCTGAACATTTTAGATTTTTTGTTTTTCTGTAAGATAGAAATTGGTTAAGATATGACTGTTTAAAATTTGCATACAACCCTGCTTAGTGACTCGTTTAAAACGTTTTAACTACAGCCCTTTCAAAAATAAGCTCTTTGGCGGCCCCCGTAGGGGTGTTCATTTCAAATATATATCGATGTTTTTTGCGATGCATCAATCGGAAAGCTTGCATCGATGTTTTTCGATAGATGCGCGTGCGCGTGTCAATTATTATGTGACACGCGCATGCGCAGCCGCCATGTTGAATGAAAACGGGTTTGAAGTTAGAAAAATGAGAGAAGAAGAGGTAGTTAATGCCATTATCCGCAATGGATAAGGCAGGAGAGAAAAAAAGAAGACTAAAACAACTCTGCTCTTGAGCTAAAACAGAATGAAACAAAGAGATGATTGGTTGGAAAAGATGACTTGAATATCCCAGCAAACAGACTTGAGCCCAATTACGTGATAATTACGTTAAATTTACGGCAAATTTCAACGAATACGTAACTCGGTGATTTTTGAAGGGAAAAAACGTATTTTAGTGCCAAATCATTCACCTATATATTAGTGCTTTCTTGATACATGTTTGACATTAGAATAATATAAAATCATAATGACGAATATAGTACATGTTTTTTATAATATTTGTGAATTTTGGTTACATCGCAAAGGTACGTTTATTTCACGTAATAATCACGAAACAGAAATAACTTCCTTTGGTTAAATTTTGAGGAATATTTTGGAAACAAAATTTTACAACGGTGTTGGTTAAATACGTATCGCTTGAATTTTACTCATTGTATTTTATGGACGTCGAAAAATTAGATGTATTTCACGTAAAAGTAATGTAAATAATACCAATATTTAAACAAAAAGTTTATGATTTCGCTTTTAAGATCATTTAGCATAACTATTTCAATCCAACCTTGATTTGAAGCTATTTTTTTCTTTAAAAATATCACAGGAGCTAAAATGATATTGAGTCTTATTTTCAAATCGCGCGCGGTGATGAAGTACTACCAAGCCTTTCTCCTCCTTCAAATACCATCACGTGACTAACATAGTTGGTTCGAAAGCTAAATTAATCGATTTATCGAATAATAGATACGTTTCGATAGGGTTATTTTTTTTATATTATTCTGATAATGAAATAGAATTTTAGTAAGACCAATTAGTTAATAGTAGAAGAAATTTAAAAACAAAAAGAAAATTCGTAATACTAATTTAAAGTAAGTAGAATAGTTTAACTGTAATTTAAAAATAATCGATTTTTATAATCGATGATCATTACCTCTAATAGCAGCTTCTCTGGGCGTCTCTGCCAGTCTCTGGCTTCTGAAGGCTTCTCACAACAAAAAGTGAAACGTGAAGAGCTTTATTTCCCTCGTTTTATTTTAGGCGGGTTTATTTATAGTAATGTCTTTCGTATTAACGTTTACCTCACTGCTCGAGGGTTGAAGTGCCATGATGCAATTAGAAAAAACAAGAAAGTGTCGAAGTGTCCTCCTCGAAATAAAAAGTGACCTGTGTTGTGTTTTTTGTTGGCAAATTTTTTAATGTGTCTTTAGGTCGGTACCATCTTTGATTCATTATCTTGTATAATAATTATACAGGACAAATGTTTTAAAGTCTCTAAATTCTAGTAAATAAATACATTGTTAATACTTTATATGCTTGTTTTATTTATATCATATTATGAGGATAATAATTACGTGATTCATAAGTTAATTAAGGTCGAATTATTTACGTGAACCGAGGACGTATCTTTCACGTGAATACTAATATTATATACATTCCCTAAAAGATACGTTAATCAACACGTATTTGCAACGTGAATTTCCCGAAAGATTTTATTGCTATTTAAGGTAAATAACACGTCTCTTGAAGACGAGTTATTCACGTAATTTAAAGACGTATTTTCAATGTGACATTCCAACCAAATTTTCACGTGAAATTCACGTAAGCAATTTACGTATATTGGTGACAAATGTACCCAAAATTCACGTAATTAACACGTCGGTCTGTTTGCTGGGATGACTAGTTTATTCGATGCATCGAAAAAAATACATCGATATATCATAAATATTCACTGTATCCGATGTATCGGATTGATTCGATGCATCGAATGGTAAATATCGATGTTTTTCGATACATCGATGTATATCGAGCATCCCTTTGAACCGATTAAACTTACAGATCATATAAACACTAGCACTGTTACTAATAAAACACTCGTATTCTAAGGTTATTCCGTATTTATATCTAGAATAGTTATTCTAAGTATAAGGTGGATATAGTACGAAAATAATTTGTTACTAATAAACTCTGTATAAGTTAGATATAAGTATTCCAACTTTATTCCGAAATAATAGTTTGGCAACGTCGCAATCTTCTGCAAAAATGCATAGAACAATGATATATTGTGTCAAATATGTCACTTTTGATTTTTCACTGTAACTGACAAACCAAATTAACCTAGGCGAAATGTTTTTTTTAAATCCGTGTAAAAATGAGAGCTTTTCAAATACCAAAGTAGATTTAATCCACAGTCAGTATTAACAGAGTTATTCAAATTGTTTATAAGCCAAAATTGACTCTACTTTTGTAAAATGTTTTCGGAATGATAAAAATGAGCTTTTAATATTGATTGATTTTTTTAAATACGTTTAAAATACCAGTATTCTTTTGTCATCTGGTTTCCACAGAATTGCTGTAATCATTATTATTTTCTGAACAATAACATTGCAAAAAAAGCACTTTGGGATAAACAAATTGAATAAAATTTAAACTAATTGACGAATCATTTTAAATTTTTTGTGCATTCTATGGACTGTTTGACTCAACTTTTCATGCAATATCAAATTCAAAGTGAATCACCTATTAAGTTTTCTAAAAACCTTACACCATCTTTAGAAAAACTGATATTTAATTCTGAATTCCTTATCCTTATCGGTGTATTGTGAAAAGGGATTTATTCTATCTTTGAAGTTTCCTTTTCGTGTATTATCTATCATGTTAATTAAATTATCAACTTCTTTGACAGCCGCAACACCCCTTAAACACATATTTTTAAAACCTTTTTATATACTTGGCTTGGTTGGTGTCACGGACTCCGCAAATTTTGTAATCCATTTTAACAATAGTTCTAGAATTCTAGACTAACTAGGTACTTGAAATTTTCAGGATAGCTAAGAGCTGACTAACAATGCAATATTTAACTGCTATTGTATGGATAAATGGATTCTTTTTTAAATTTCAAACTGTTTTAAAAATGTGATTTTTATGACATTTTATATTATTATATTATAATTACTCACAAAACAAATCAAAAGATAATAAATTTTTGCCTCTGATGACATTGACATTCATAAAATAGGTTATACCAGACTTAAACAAGGGTGTGGGTCGGTATAAACTTATACTAAATTTTTATACCAAGTATAACCTATATCTAAGTTATTCCATGTTTATTGGTAGTGATTTTGCCTATACCTGATATATTCTCAGTATAACTTTTATACTTGGTTTATTAGTAACAGTGTAGGTAAATAAGTAAAGTAACTTGTGGAGCGGTAATGATTAATTTCATTTGGGATGCTAATAGAGAACTTACACATTTTTGTTTTATTACATAATAATGAGTTTAGTTTAAAAATAATAAGATTTTCCAAATTTCACGCCTCAAAAACTTATAATAATTTATAACGATGTAAAAATTAAAAATCTTCTGTGTATTTAGATCATTCCAAACGATCCAAAAAGCAACCCTTGTCTTGTGACGTCATATCGTAATATTTTGTAATGACATTTCTCCTGTCTCATATAAAAGTATATACCATTTTGTTTACTTTGGAGTTTGATACAGTTTTTGAAGAGACATTATTGAGTTGTGTGTATATTTACTATGGAAAATAAAAGTGAATAGGTAGTATAAGTGTTGTTTATTACCATTGTGTTAAAGTACAAGCACAAGCATTAACACTAGAAAGTCGGGCTTAGCTTACCTACCTAGAATGCCGGAAGGGATCATTTTGGCCCCACGTCCTTTAATCAATTAAAACTCAGTTTAAAGAAATTAAATCTACTCTAGACGATAGAATCTGATTTTATTTTTTACTTTCATTGTTTAAGGTGATACAGTAGCGATCAACAGGTAGCCAAAACGCCTTCCAAGATTGCGGCTGTAATTTTGAATATTTTTTCGAGATATTTGGCACATGTATTCGTAATATAATAAAGAATGGCAGTACAGAGCCCAATTTGAAAAATATATTAATATGTGGAAATTACTCTGTAATTAAATACAATATTAAAAAAACGAGCCTGTACCACCATTAAGAAGGACAAAAAAATACACTTTCTTCAAATAAACTTTTTTATCCGATGCCTAGATTTTGTGTCATTTTGGAACTACTAATAAAATAAAAGATTTTATTAGTTCCAAAATGACACAAAATCTAGGCATCGGATAAAAAAGTTTATTTGAAGAAAGTGTAGTTTTTTGTTCTTCTTAATGGCGGTACAGGCTCGTTTTTTTAATATTGTATTTAATTACAGAGTAATTTCCACATATTAATATATTTTTTAAATTGGGCTCTGTATCACCATTCTTTATTATATTACGAATACGTGTGCCAAATATCTCGAAAAAATATTCAAAATAACAGCCGCAATCTTGGAATGCATTTTCGCTACCTGTTGATCGCTACTGTTTCCTCTTAACACATACGGTGCCTATCAAACACATTCGGAACACCATACAGTTTGCAGTTTTTGATATTTGCCACACATTGCCTTGTTACAGTCGCGGCAATGATTGGAAGTATGATTTCCTTTACAAAATATTTTCAACTGATATTTTTGTCGTTTTTGGATAGTAACAGTGATAGTTGTTGGTAGACCTGGTATTGCTAGGCGTAGTTCCAGATTTCGGAAGGCAAGGTATGGGGCCCATAATAGGGATGTTCACAAAAAATTAAAAAGTCATTTCAAACATGTAAAACGATTAAGAAACACCCTAGGAATAATTGTCCAAAATTTCAACAAAATTGAAAAAGCCTTTCTATAAAAAATCTTTATTAGAAATCTAGCATTATTTTAAATTTCAAGAACGCTTCTCTATTGGCCTGACGTCACTAGTTGCATACCCCAAGCGCGCGCCATTCTCATAGTGTTACTGTTTACCTGTTTCACGTTTCAGGTCATTTTATTTTGTTCTCTTCTTGTTTTATCAGGGTTAAAATGGAGTTTTATAGTGAATTTGTTTAGTTTAAAGTGGATAGACTGTTTGTAAGGACATATTTTGGGTTTTACAAAAATAAACAAATAAAATGGAAGAAGGTTTTCAGAAAGCCGATTCGTATAAACTACCGACTGTAGTGTAGATGTAACAATGGTGTATGATTTATTGGCATCTTGTAAAAAAATAAATCTACCACAGCTTTACTGAGTGTATATTCCATATAATTTTCCATGTCTTCTTTAAGCTAAAAAAATAAATGCTTAATACTCCACAAAAAAAATAGAGAAAGTTGTATGCTTGCATTGTACGCATGCATATTGTATACATACATTGGCTGGTTATTACTTTACCTTGGTTAGGTGTATTAAAAATATTTTTATTCTTCTTCATGTGCCTTGTCCGTTGTGGACGTTGGCTATCATCATGGCAATTTTAATTTCATTTGAGGCGTTTCTGAATAACTCGATCGATTTTTGTCCAAATCATTGGCGTAAGTTTTTAAGTCATGAGTGTCTTTTCTTCCGGGTCCGCGTTTGCTCTCTATTTTACCTTGCGTTATCAGTTGGAGTATACGATATTTATCATACCTCATGATATGACCGAAATATTTAAGATTTCGTTTCTTAATTGTAAAAGAGATTTCTTTTTGTTTTCCCATTCGACGCAATACCTGTACGTTGGTGTGGGTCGCCCAGGATATTTTGAGGATACGTAGGTACACCCACATCTCGAATGCCTCTAGCTTTTTCATTAATGTTTCCATTATTGTCCAGGCCTCTGCGCCATATAGCAAGACCGGAAATAATAACATTTTAGCAGCCGCATTTTTAGTGGGAGAGATATTATGTCGCAATGGGTGAAAATATTTCTCATGCATGTTGTTAAATGTTGCTATGTCCTTTTCAACTCTAGATCTTATTTCGGTTGTTTCGTATTTCGAGTTGACAACTGTTCCAAGGTAAAAAATATTTTTGAACTTGGGTATTATACATTTTCATTTCAACCAATATTTTCACTAAATTATTAATGATTTTAATATAATATAAAGTCATACCTACATCCACATGTAGTTATTTCAAGGTTTACTTTTACTGTATGTATTATTAGAATCCCGTTTTTAGGAATATCCCAGTTTAAGGAATACAAATTTGAGGTCCCGAAACTTTTTCATTTACTCTTTAAGGGGGTAGGTGCAAAATCTTGGTCCAATGCTATTTAAATTCATTCATTTTTTTCGAATCCTGAGAAAACTAATAAGTATTTTTGAAAAATGTAAATGCAGAAAGAACAATTACATTATTACCAAGGGCCGAAAGTCGCTGGAAAACTTCTATAATGTTTATTTTATTAAGTTAGTTCTTTAAGTTAGTTATTTTAAGTTCTAGCTGCAACAAACCATTTATTTTTCTGTTTTAAATACTGGAACGGTAATAAAAATCTTGTCAGAACTGTTTTTTGATGTATTTACACACCCAGGAACAAAACACTACTTATTTGGCTTTATTTTTAATAATGAAATACGTAAAAAACTGCGCACATTCAAATACACTGAGTAAATAAGTATACAAAACTAGTCGTCGATCAAAGACGTTACGACTGCTGACGTCACAGACCGTAGCCTCGCTGCAGGGTACCGTTTTTCTAGCCTCCAAGAAAAACAACATTATGAACTTATTTATCTTAAAAAATATACATTTTTAAACAGTTTTATGATTGTTACGTTATTATATACCTTGTAATCTATTGAATTTAACTATATTTAAAAATTAGTGAACATCCCTATTCTTCACACAGTCGAAGAATAAACTTACAAAGACTGAGTCTACTTCCAGTTATTTCTTTATAAATAATCCATGTATTTATTGCTTCCAAGTCAAGAGTATTATAAAACACGTACATAGGCCATCGTCTTGAAGTTACTTTTGTAGTTTAAAGACGCATTATTTGGTCCTCTACACCCACAATTGTATCTTTGTGTTCACCAACAATTTTATCTTTATTACGTAGATGATCAGTACCAGCGTTGATTGAGGTTAATCAATGGTAACCATTTACAATAGACATACATAAATATAATTTTACCCATCCGACAGGAATTTGAAAGAAAGGCTCGTCGAATTTCCCAGAAAACGATAATAATTTACACAGGGCCAATTTGGCCCCTTTAGACTTCTATGGTAGATTTGTTAGAAAAACCATTTAATAAATTTAGTAAACAAAATTTTTTGTGTTAAATAAGTCTTTGTATCAAAATATTAATAGTCATAAAATATGAAATTATTATTGCCTCAAATAAAAAAACTACAATAACTTCAAATCGCAACATGGGTCAAATTGGCCCCTCCGACTTTCTAGTGTTAGAAAACCTAAGATAATATTTATTAGATTACCAGTGGCTAAGAAATGGCATTTAATAAAGTGGTTAATGCATGCTCAAAGGACATTTAACGGGTCTACCCCAAAATCCCGACAACCAAAATTCCGACAGCCACAATTCCGACGGCCAAAATCCCGACACGCCAGAATCCCGACAGGCCAAAATCCCGACAGGCCAGAATCCCGATAGGTTTGATAAGTTTCTTTTTAACATATAATAGAGAGATTTTGCACCTCTTAAAATAACCGCTGATTTTGGCTCCGCTATGGTTAACTTTATTAAGCATAACGATTACGGCAACATTAAAAAGCAGAGTTTTTGCAGCCTGTCAAGTAGGTTTTTCGTGTCATCGTTATCGTTATTTAAACATAACCTCACTTCACAACGTTATTGTAATTTTAAACATATACTTGAACAGTTTTTGATATTTTAATTTATAGGTAATCAAAATTAAAATCTGTAAATGTAATTTTACTGATTTTTTTTTACATTCTGGCAACAAAGCAATTTAACCATTACTATAACGATAACGATAAGCACTACTTTAAACCTCCGTAAATTACGGAATCCCTTATGTTTAATAACGATAACGGATCATATATTCGCTACTGCGCAGACGTAGTATAACGATAACCATAACGGAATTGCAAAATAAGAGGTGCAAAATCTTTCTAATTACATTTATTTTTTGTTTTTTGTTTATGGCCATCTGTTTTTTTATTTTTTGTTACTAAACAAAAGTATTTTGTATTAAAAGTATTAAACAAAAGTCGGAATTTTTACTTATGCGAGGATTGTTGCATGTCGGGATTTTGGCCTGTCGGGATTCTGGCGTGTCGGGATTCTGGCGTGTCGGTGTTTTGGCCGACGGGATTTTGGCTGTCGGGATTTTGGCTGTCGGGATTTTGGGCGGCACCGCATTAAACACATTTTAGTTTATTTTCAAGGTCTTCGTGTATGTGAAAATAATTTTAATGTAAATATTTAATGTCTGTTGTTTGCTTAACAGTTTTTGTAATAAACCAAGTATATTTTGAACAAGAAGAAAATATAATTTTGTTATATTTTTATATATATTTACCTACACAATCTTTTTCTCGAACTATCCACAGAGAACGACAGTTCTCACCAGTGGCGCACAACACCCCTACAAGCGACACTATATATACACGAAATTTTCGATTTTCTAAACCTGACTGAATTGAAAATTGGGCCAAATCCCATCTTAAAGTTTAGGAAAAGACTCGTCCATCCATATGTTACCTCTCCATTTTGGTCCAAGGGTGTGGATTTTACGGCCCTTCCCATTTAAAGCCTGTTTTTCGTTCTCGTCCCCAAAACTCCCAAAAATTTCAAAAATTTAAGCCCGACCTTTGCGGCTTCTGATAGCACAGATCATTACCTTTCCAACGCATGTTTAATTTTGAAAATCGGTTATACCATTCAAAAGTTATCGAGCTCAGAAATATGACTCAATTTTTATTTAAAAAATGGAAAATGTTTGTGGATATGTATGTATGTATGTATGTATGTATGTATGTATGTATGTATGTATGTGTGTGGAAAAGTTACACCGATCTGAATTTTTTTTTCTGTGTTTCAAGAAGGTGTGAGGGCCGATTCAGAACCGGTCTAATTTTTGACTTCTGACTACCCGTAAGCCAGCTAGAGGACTAGGTAGATACAAAATAGCATATTTTTTGGGCGTATATATCTTAGGTTCAAGGAAAGACAGGAAAACCGCAAATACACCAAATCAATAGGGTTGAGTTAAGCTTTCAAGTGGCGCTTAAGCGATCAAGCTGAAACATACACACTGCTCGCCATAGCCAAAAAACTGAAAAATTAAACTTTGAAAATTTTGGTTTTTCGACAATTACTCAAAATTTCAACCTACGAATTACACCAATAACTGAGCGTTTGTAGAAGGACTCAGGACGCGTCTAACGGTGTATATCTCATATCTGGGAAAATTCGAATTTTTAAGTTATAGGCTTCATAAATATAATCAAATCTATTTCTTACGGGAAAAAACGGTTTTTCAAGCTCAATAATTCCTGTAATACGTTCAGTAATACTCGATCTTGGATGCTGGTCAGATACTACTTGTCAATACGTTTCAAATTCATGTTTAGTGATCAACATCAGGTAAACCGTTCAGAAGTTATAGAGCTCCAAAAGTATAATTAGTCCAGGAACTGAAATTTTTCACTTCGCAATTTTTACAGAATGGATAGATTTGCTTGAAAATTTGACAATAAGTAGTGGATAGTCCAAGGATCAAAATCTATATGATGCCGAAAGACGCTTTTACCATGGGGTTGTTGCCACCTCATCTCGAGGGTGGAAATTTTTTATTATATTTTGACCGCAAATGCTGGTAAAAATATTAATTATAAGCAAAAAATGTTCATTATACATTTTTTTGATAAAATTAATAGTTTTCGATTTATTGGTTATCGAAGCTGTTAGTTTTATATCGAAAAAATTACCAGAGAACGGCAGTTCTCGCCAGTGGCGCAGAAATACGCCCCCCTACACGCGACACTATTATATACACGAAATTTTCAATTTTCTAAATCTGACTGAATTGAAAATTGTGCCAACTCCCATCTTCAAGTTCAGAAAAAGACTCACCCATTCATATGTCAACCATCCATTTTGGTCCAAGGGTGTCGATTTTACGGCCCTTCCTATTTAGGTCTGTTTTTCGTTCTGGAACCCAAAACTCCCAAAAACTTCAAAAATTTAAGTCCGACCTTTGCGGCTTCTAATAGTACTGATCATTACCTTTCCAACGCATGTCTAATTTTGAAAATCGGTTATACCATTCAAAAGTTATAGAGCTTAGAAATGTGACTTAATTTTTATTTAAAAAAGGGAAAATGTTTTTGGATATATATGTATGTGTGTTTGAAAGTTAAACCGATTTGATATTTTTCCTCTGTGTTTGAAGAGGGGGTCAGGGCCGATTTAGAACCGGTGTAGTTTGTGACTTTTGACCACCCATAAGCCAGCTATAGGACTTGGTAGGTACAAAACGGCATATGTTTTGGGGGTATATATATTCGGATCAAGAAGAGCCAGGAGAACCGCAAATACATCAAATTAATAGTGTTGACTTAAGCTTTCAAATGGTGTTTAAGCCGTCAGAATCAGACATACACACGGCTCAGTATAGCCGAAAAACTGAAAAACTAAACTTTGAAAATTTTGGTTTTTCGACAATTACTCAACATTTCAACCTACAAATTGCGCCAATAACTTAGCGTTTATAGAAGTACACCAGACGAATTTAACGGTGTATACCTCATATCCCGGAAAATTTGAATTTTTTAGGTTATAGGCTTCATAAGTATGATAAAATCTATTTCCTGTGGGAAAAACGGTTTCTCAAGCTCAATAATTCCTGTAGTAGCTTCAATTTTCATACTTGAACTTAGATTCATCAGATACTACTGGTCAATACGTTTCAAACTCATGTTTACTGATCAAAATCGGTTAAGCCGTTTAGAAGTTTTTAAGCTACAAAAGTATAATCCAATTTACGATTATTCCCGAAATGGTTTATGTAGTTGTAGTGGTTACGACGCTAAATTTGATCTGGCAACGGGCAATCCGACTTCATTTACCGGCCATCTCAATTTTTTTTCAATCTATTTCGAATAAAAAAAAAATCTAGTGTACATTCGATGGACACTAGATCATTTGGGAGATAATGCAACAAAGGTGACCATTTATAAAGCTTGACGTGTAATAGAAGAACATTGCATTCAACTTCATACATTTAATTTATAAATAACTTTGAAAAACTCCTGATACAAGAATAAAAAACCGCTAAACGCCGTAAAAATGAGTGGCGCATAAAATATTCCAGCTACAAAAGATCTGATATGAATATTACGTGGCGCGAAAATGGATTTTCATTTGATGCAAAACAAAATTCTAGTTTTATTTTAAAAGATTTTTCCATAATATTTGCTAAATTTGAAGTAAACGCGCCACAAAAGAGTTTCAAAATTCAAACTGTATCAAAGTTACTCTTTTGTGGCGCGTTTACTTCAAATTTAGCAAATATTATGGAAAAATCTTTTAAAATAAAACTAGAATTTTGTTTTGCATCAAATGAAAATCCATTTTCGCGCCACGTAATATTCATATCAGATCTTTTGTAGCTGGAATATTTGATGCGCCACTCATTTTTACGGCGTTTAGCGGTTTTTTATTCTTGTTTTTACTATACAATTAAAATAAACTAATCATAATAATAAATATTTATGTTCATTATGTTCAAAACTACTTCCGTGCTTGTTTTGGACGTATGTTTTTTACCCCCAAAAAGGGGTGGTACTCATCCCCAGGGCAAAAGCACACATCGGCATAACATCACTTTTCTTTAAATGCCAAATTTCATGTGAATGAAGCGGTTCTTTAAAATTCGGAGCAAAACCCGATAGTAAATGGACTATGATAGATTTTTAAAAAGTTGTACACTTACCCTCGACAACTTTGTTAAAATAGTATTTTCTTACTAGGTCCTCAGCTCTTATCCAATAAAAGGTTATGAGTCGCTGAACAAAAGTAATTTCTTTGCCGTATTCTCCTAAATAATATGGAATATAAGATGGCGCCGCATCGTTTCCAAAAGTTTCCGAAATAAACTGAGGTAGTAGAAAAGCTGTTACTTCCACTGCAGGAGGGTAGTGGAATCTTTGAATTAAGGGCAAAGTACATGGACCGCAGCTATTGTCAAATATAATCAAATCAAATTTATAATCCTTTGGATAGTTTAGAATTATCTTTAGAGCATCTGAGTGCAGTATATAGTTGCAAGTAGTAAGGCAGTAGTCAACATATACCAGCATATGCTTTAAAACTGTCATCTCAAAAAATGATTGGAAATCTGTTTCGGAATTAATCTTATCAACGAGACCTGAAAAATATAATTTGATTCTATCACTTATTTTAAAATTTAAAGTTATCCTACAATAGTAATTGTTTTGCAATGGTTAGGTAATTGTTTTAGTAATTGTTGTATTGCGAACTAAATAATTCTTTGATAGAAAAAAACTAGTTAGTTTAAACTACATTCTTCAGGTACCATCTCCGCGACGGAGGTCGCCAATCATCATAGCTATTCGAACTTTAGAGACAGCTGCTTTGAAAAGTTCATTTGATTTACATCTATACCATTCGCTCAGTTTGCGCAACCATGATATTCTACGTCTCCTTTTGTTTTTTTCCTTGGATCTTTCACCGCATAATGAGTTGGAGCAACTTGTATCTCTCTCCACGTGTAATATGTCCGAGACATTCTGGTTTTGATTGTATTTAATTCTTCTATGTAAGAAAATATTAAGTAAGAAAATTTCTGCATTAAGTTACTTCGATTTAACAATCAAATACTGGTCTAAAAAGCCTCCCCCACCTTATATTCAGATTTTTGTAATACTTGCAATATTAGCAAAATGATTAAAAAACCACCTCAATCGGATTTATTTCAGGCTTTAGAAACATCAATAATTCTAACTCCTTTATATTCTGTACTTCACACACTTGGTAAAACTACCCTTAATGATTATACCCCAAAATACCCTAATCACCTACAAAATATACCGATGCTTCAAAACAAAATGATGGTGTGAGCTGTGTCTTTTATTTATTCTCATTAGATGTTAAAACAAAATTAAACTTAATTCCAACAATATCAATATTTTTAGCACAAACTATTATAGCTATCATAGTTTAAATAAATATCATAAACTGAGAGCAAATCATGCTCTTACTCCATCTTACATGCATAGAATCGGCTTGGCAGATACTCCCTATTGTACTTGTGGCAAAATCGGAGATCTTGACTTAAATGTCATTTACAGATAAATAACATAAACGACCTTTAATGGAATTAAAAAATTTAAAATGTTGTTTCCCAAGTTGTACACTAGGAATAATTTGTTAATTTGGTTTGAAAAAATTAAAAAAAAAATGATATATAAAAAATAACATATAATAAAATAATAATAAAAAATAAATAAACAAAATAATTAAAAAAAAATAGAAACAAAAAAAAAAGAAAACAAAAATAAAGAAGCAAGTAAAAAAATAGAAATAAAGAAAATGATTACCACAAATTAAAATATATAATAAAAAAAATATAATATAATAATATGTTGTATCAAAAAAACAATATTGTAGTACAGTAAAACCTGTCAGTAACGGCCACTAAAAATGAAAGAGCTATTGGCCGATATAGAAAGGTGGCCGCTATTGCCAATTTTTGTAGTCTACATATAATTGGTTTGGGAAATTTTTAAACTGGCCGTTAGGACAGGTGGCCGATGTTGGCAGGTGGCCGTTAACACAGGTTTTACTGTACTTACGTTATGAAATAAGAAATTTATGACTATGAATCTGCAATGAATCACAAACAAGCCTGGCTAATTGGCTCTGCCAAAGCCGTTTTTCAAGCAAAAAAAAAATATATATATAGCTATCATAAAAGCATTAGTCCTGTCGCCAAGGGGGTACAACGGCCTCCTGTATTTAGATGGACTCCAAGTTTTTTTTAATGTATTTTGACCGGTGGAACACGAATTTTTTGGGTAACAGTTGATCCGAATGACGATAAGATTGTTATAAACAAAGAACTTGAGGAATTACATAACAGCGATTTTTCGCAAAACAAAACTTTTTTATATTTTTTGGGTCATTCTAAGCAAAAAATGTTCTTACAAGTTTTTTCGTAGGGTGCACAGTTTTCGAGATAAATGCGGTTGAACTTTCAAAAAAACGAAAAATTTTCAATCAATTTTTGAACCCGAATAACTTTTAATTCAAAAATATAATAGGAATTCTAATTACAGCATTTGAAAGTTCAAGTCAAAGTATACGAGTTTTGATTATTTGCATTGCTAAAAATTAATCTTTATATTGTTAAACAAAGCTATAAACAGATAGTGTTTGAGCGTTTTGACGCATGCTCAATGCATGCGTTGTAATGCATGCTACGTAGAAATTGCCTGTTTGCGGGCGCTTGTCTTGTACCTTCTGGCTCGCTTTTAAATGAGAGATGCATTGAAAATATCACTCAAGCTCTATATGTTTATAGGTTTGTTTAACAAAAAAAAATTAATTATTAGCAATGCAAATAATCAAAACCGGTATAATTTGACTTGGACTTTCAAATGCTGTAAGCAGAATTGCTATTTTATTTTTTAATCAAAAGCTATTCGGGTTCAAAAATTGTAATTTTTTGATTTTTTGAAAGTTCTGCCGCGTTTATATCGAAAACTGTGCATCCTACAAAAAAGCTTGTAAGAACATTTTTTGCTTAGAATGACCCAAAAATACAAAAAGAATGCTTTATTTTGCGAAAAAACGCTGTTATGTAATTCCTCAAGTTATTTGTTTATAATAATCTTATCGACATCCGGATCAACTGTTACCCAAAAATTCGTGTTCTGCGGGTCAAAATACATAAAAAAACTTGGATAAGTCCATCTAAATAAAGGAGGCCGTTGTACCCCCCCCCCTGTCGACAGCACTACATGTCAATCCGCCGAAAATAAAAATCTCAAACAAAGAAACACATTATCCGACTCATTATCTGTCTTCAAAAGTTTGTCTAATCAACTATACGACAATTCTATTAAGGCAAATCCCTACATCAAATAATTAAAAATACTATTATCTAATCTAACAAATACGTGGATAAAAGTTCATATTAATTTTGAAAATAATGAAAAAATAGATCAGTTGGTAAAAGACAGCATTTTCAGCGGCGACGAAACAGTGAAAAAAATTGGATTTCAAGAATGCATAACCATAAGTAAAGCTAGGGCTACATGATAACTGGAAATTTAAATGGAATCAATAATAGAAAAGACTAAGTTTTCACTCTAATGGCATATAACATATCCCACCAGAATGAAAACAATGGGAACCATTTTGATTTACATTTACTCTGTGTGGAGTATGAAGGGAACCAGTCTCGTTGGAACTTTACCGCGCTGAGCAGATGTGACGTGAATTGTAAATTGTAGAATTCCCTCATCTTCCTTAGTCTCAGCATCCGTATGGCTTGCAAATTGTAGAAGCCTCGGAGGTGTAACCAGAGAAGGTTCCCATTGTTTTCATTCTGGTGGGATATGTTATATGCCATTAGAGTGAAAACTTAGTCTTTTGCTAGCAGTTGCCGCTAGGGCATCTATGCCATTTCTTTCGTTGCAGTTCGGGACTGCACGCTGGGGTTTGTTTTGGTTGGATCAGGGAGAGCAGCATATGTGCCTCCTGATGAGAGACTAATAAGTTTCGAAACCGGTAGAGGTGCTTGCAGCACTCTCTGATTGGACTGGAATATGGTTCGGCTGTATTTTCGTTTTGCAACGAAATTGAAAATGGTTATTCCTTTTTGATTTACATTTACTCTGTGTGGAGTATGAAGGGAACCAGTCTCGTTGGAACTTTACCGCGCTGAGCAGATGTGACGTGAATTGTAAATTGTAGAATTCCCTCATCTTCCTTAGTCTCAGCATCCGTATGGCTTGCAAATTGTAGAAGCCTCGGAGGTGTAACCAGAGAAGGTTCCCATTGTTTTCATTCTGGTGGGATATGTTATATGCCATTAGAGTGAAAACTTAGTCTTTTGCTAGCAGTTGCCGCTAGGGCATCTATGCCATTTCGTTCGTTGCAGTTCGGGACTGCACGCTGGGGTTTGTTTTGGTTGGATCAGGGAGAGCAGCATATGTGCCTCCTGATGAGAGACTAATAAGTTTCGAAACCGGTAGAGGTGCTTGCAGCACTCTCTGATTGGACTGGAATATGGTTCGGCTGTATTTTCGTTTTGCAACGAAATTGAAAATGGTTATTCCTTTTTGATTTACATTTACTCTGTGTGGAGTATGAAGGGAACCAGTCTCGTTGGAACTTTACCGCGCTGAGCAGATGTGACGTGAATTGTAAATTGTAGAATTCCCTCATCTTCCTTAGTCTCAGCATCCGTATGGCTTGAAAATTGTAGAAGCCTCGGAGGTGTAACCAGAGAAGGTTCCCATTGTTTTCATTCTGGTGGGATATGTTATATGCCATTAGAGTGAAAACTTAGTCTTTTGCTAGCAGTTGCCGCTAGGGCATCTATGCCATTTCGTTCGTTGCAGTTCGGGACTGCACGCTGGGGTTTGTTTTGGTTGGATCAGGGAGAGCAGCATATGTGCCTCCTGATGAGAGACTAATAAGTTTCGAAACCGGTAGAGGTGCTTGCAGCACTCTCTGATTGGACTGGAATATGGTTCGGCTGTATTTTCGTTTTGCAACGAAATTGAAAATGGTTATTCAATTTTGGAATCAATAATGTCTAAATTGTCTGAAGGTACACTTTTTTAGATACATCTGAAAATCCCGCGATATTGTTCTTCTATCTCTCGAGTAAAATTTGGCCACGTCTGTTGCCCCGCACATCTATATAAAATCAATTTAATACAGTCGGATTTGTGCGAAAATTACAATGCAACAAGTGACTTGGATCATATATTTTTGCGTGTGACCAATATGTGATACAAAGAAATCTATCAATATTCAGATATTGCAAGAAAACTTTTATCCATCGTATAATCTTATGAAAATACTAGCTTTGAACAAACCGTAAAATGTAAGTATTCTTCTAGATTATGTCCAGTCATGTAAATTGAAACTTTAGATTAGGTCTAGATTTGCAACCTTTGTCTTTTAGGGCCAAACCAGACGGACCACTCTGCAGCGCTACTCTGTGGATCCACAAAGCAGCTTCCGATGAATGGCCGTGGGTTCTTATGTGAAGTGGACGTTGCACCCCAGACGAGCGACTGTGGCCAGCCACAGTCGCCGACCGTCACTGCTAGTGGCGTCCACTAGTGGCAAAACCCATTCAGACGGACCACTTTTGTAGCTGCCGCAAATGTTTACGAGAGTTTATAGGGTGAGCACCTAAAATGAATTTCGATGCGGAACGGTTTTTGATTGAAGTGCAAAACAGACCGGCTATATGAGATACTAGAACCCGAGGGCAGATTAGTAGGGTATTAAAAGGAAAAGCGTGGGACGTCATCTTTGAATTATTTGTTTCTAATTTTAAAGAGGGTAGCCCTATCGAAAAGAATAAATCCCGTAAGCAATGTTTTCTCTATTTATATTTACATTTTATTATATATTGGATGCATTTGAACTGAACAAAACAAATACTCACAATCTTGTTTGTTTATTTATGTTAAATAGTGGGGTTCCATGCTAGGCCAAAACAGGTTTTATTGTTTGTTGTTGAAAACAAAACGATAAGATATCAGTTAAAAGAGGGTTGCAAGCTATCATGTTTAGATATATTCAATGTCATCATCTCCTTAAGGGCCTCTTTCACTCAGTTGTCAGGTTGTAACAAACCATTTTCCGCCTGTAGGATACCAGATGTACTGGTTGATTTTTTATGTGCTTCTTTCTGTGATATAGCTGTTTTTGTCTGGTTCTTCTTAATTACATTTATGGAGTTTATTGGTATCTTTTCAAAAGCGTTGAAATTTTATAAAATATTTGAAACTATGGACATTAAAAACACTGATTTTCACGAACTCACTTTAAAAAAAAAATAAGCGGGCAAGTTTTTAATCATTTGAACAAACTTACTGTTTTTTCTCATCCATTACATTAAACGCCGCACCCTTCGAAACGATTCACTTCACAGCGTAGTCACCGGCGCTAGAAAATCGCCTGTTTCAGCCACTCTGTGGATGCACAGAGTAGCGCTGCAGAGTGGTCCGTCTGGTTTGGCCCTTATCCCTGGTAACAATACCCCTTATTCCTACTAAGTCTGTGGTTAGTCACCCTGAACGACCCCTAGGTGCGAAAATTTTTTCACTGCTCTTCCCTTGATTGTTCGATTAGATTCGCTAATAGTATTTATTAGTCCAGGGTAATAAGGATTTTCTCGGAACACTCAAAGATCCAGGAAGCTGATTACTTTTTTAGTTATTGTAGACCTATAGGAAGAAAACCTACCTGTTTCCTGCCTAGAGTTCGCGTCCGTTTTTTAATTATTAACAATTTAGTGCAAAAATCGCGATTTTTTCGATTTTTTGCACTCTATTCAAAAACTAAATAGTTGACATAAAATTACAAAATTCAGTTTTTTAGAACATTGAAAAACCTAAAAAATGCCGATTATTGAAAGTTAAAAAGTTAATTTGTTGCTACGCAAACTGCAAAATAAGTGAAAATGGTTATTTGTTAATACCTTTTAATAAAACTGCCTTAGAACTTTAGTGTTTCACCCAAAGGTGGACATTGGGGTACTTAACAAACTCTCAAAATTTGAGACCGATCCATTAATTAGTTTAAGAGTTATTCTATTTGTTTATCCCAGAGACCTTTATTTTGCAATAAGATAAGACAGAAAATAATGAAGATAGTGCAATTCGGAGTATGCGAAATGAAAGTAGAAGAGCGATAGTATCAAAATGTATTAAAGAGAGATAAAAAAATAATTAACATAGTCAAAAATCCTAATGCCAAATTTTTAAAATTTTGTAGTTTATAAACATTTAGAAAACTTTAAAAATGTTGTCCGTAGAAACAATCTTTTTATACAATGCGTCCATAAAGTAACGCATAAATTCATTATTTCGTAAACCGGCGACTTTGAGGAAAAATACCGAAACAGGTAGATTTTTATTTTTAATTTCCGAGTTTTTGGCATATATATCATACTAGTGACGTCATCTATCTGGGCGCGATGACGTAATCGATGATTTTTTTTAAATTAGAATAGGGGTCATGTAATAGCTCATTTGAAAGGGTATTCAATTCTATATTCAATAGTGTAAAGATTAACATAATTATTTATACAGGGTGTTCAAAAAACATTTTTTTAATTAAAATAATTTAGACAAAAAGAAGAATGTATGTAATTTATTTAATTCAAAATGCGTTTTACTACTGTCAGAAAAGAGGAACAAAAAATTATTTGACAAATAAACATTGATTTTCGCTTAAACGAAATGTTCAAACTGGCAAGAGGCAAGAGGCAAGTAGGTGGCAGCTTTAATATTGAATTTAAGCGAAAAGCAATATTTATTTGTCAAATAAACATTTTTTCCTGTTTATTTGACAAGATTAACACGTATTTTGAATTAGAAAAATTACATACATTCTTCTTTTTGTCTCAATTATTTTAATTAAAAAAAATGTTTTTCTGAACACCTTGTATAAATAATTATGTTAATGTTTATATTAGGGAATAGATAATTGAATACCCTTTCAAATGAGCTATCACATGACCCCTATTCTCATTTAAAGAAATCATCGATTACGTCATCACGCCCCGATGGATGACGTCACTAGTATGATATATATGCCAAAAAATCGGAAATTAAAAATAAAAATCGACCTGTTTCGGGATTTTTCTATAAAGTCGCCGGTTTAGGAGTAATTAATTGATGCGTTACTTTATGGACGCACTGTATATGCGAAAAGATAGTATTTTAACACGAATTTTCAAATAAAAAAATTTAGCCTGGGCTTATTTGGGACAAAGTTAGCCATATGTTTTTTTTTTTAATTCACAGCTAATTTGTTTATAATACTTAAGAAATCTCATTAATGCCATTTTAAAGAATGGGATTTGTATTTTTTCTTAAAAAATTTGCACAAACATTATACGCTCTGAGCTTCGCTGGTGTCGCTCCTAGCGGTTACTAATTCAACTTTTACGGGTAATTTTTAAATTTATTATTTAATTGTTATCGCTTAATATTTACAACGAAAAAAAAATAATTAAATTGTAATCGATTTTTTTAAGATTTTTCTAATCATTTTGACGTTCTATTGATAAAATATCAATTTCTTACTTCGGATACTTTGACAATAATCGTGTAGATGACGCTAAGATTATAATAGATTATTTATAATTAGATATTACGGAACATTAAAAAAACTTAAATTCAGTATTTAAAACGTAAGTATATTTAAGGTAAAAATATATACCACAGCTTTGACCAACTAATATTGTTTATAATTAATGTTTTTAATTTTAATTTTAAATTAATCACTTTGACATTTATGTCAAATTTCCAGTAAACGTTTACAAACTTGTCACTACTGGCGTTCGCGAATTTGTATATATCCCCTCTACGTACGAGCTCACAGCGTATACCTTCACAGCACCCTCTACGATTTTTCAAAAATGTAGTGCAAACGATTACTAGGGGGAATCTACAAATCCAGCGAGTTAAAATACCGAAAAAGCAATTTCAAACGAATATAATTTGCTGTATCTTCAGATCAACTCAATGGATTTTGATCTTTCTTTTTTTAATTGGTATGTAATTTTTACGTAGGTACATTACAAATATGCAATTTGTTTATAAATTTATTAATTAATAAACAGTCCAATTTGTTTAAACAATTCTTGAAAAAATATTTTTTTACAAAAATCTATTTTTTTAATCATAGTATCATTAATGATTACAGAAAAAGTTAAAGTACACTTTAATAAATAAATGATTTTTATTTGATAATTATTTAACTTTTTCTATGATTAATAGGGATAGTATGATTCAAATCATGGATTTTTGGTAAAAAACTATTTTTTCAAAAATTGTTTAAACAAATTAGACTGTTTATTAATTAATAAATGTCTAGACAAATTGCATATTTGTAATGTACAGAAAAATTATATACAAATTAAAAAAAGAACGATCAAAATATATTCAGTAGATCCCGAGATATAGATAATGATCTTAGTTTTAAGTTGCTTCTTATAGTTTTTGAACTCGTGCATTTGTTGGCTCCCAGCTCCCCCTTCACTTACCACGACTAGTCACCAATTAAACTACATTTTTAAAAATTCGTGTATAATGCCAGTTTTTCTAATATGTAAAATGACTTTTTCTACAGACAATATTTTTAAAGTTATTCTAAATGTTTTTAAACTAAAAAATTTCACAAATTTGGCATTAGGATTTTTGACTACATTAGATAATCTTTTTATCGTTTTTTAGTACATTTTGATAGTATCAGTTTTCTACTTTCATTTGGGATACTCAGAATTGCCCTATCTTCATTATTTTCTGTCTTATGTTATTGCAAAATAAAGGTCTCTGGGATAAACAATTAGAATAACTCTTAAACTAATTAATGGATCGGTCTCAAATTTTGAGGGTTTGTTAAGTACCCCAATACCCAATTTTGGGTGAAACACTGAAGTTCTAGGGTAGTTTTTGTAAAAGTTATTAACAAATAACGATTTTCACTTATTTTGTAGTTTGCGTAGCAACAAATTAACTTATTAACTGTCAAAAATCGGCATTTTGAATGTTTTTTTAATGTTCTAAAAAATGAAATTTTGTAATTTTATGTCAACTATTTAGCTTTTGAATGGGGTGCCAAAAATCGAAAAAATCACGATTTTTGCACTAAATTGTTAATAATTAAAAAAGGGACGCGAACTCTAGGCAGGAAACAGGTAGGTTTTCATCCTATAGGTATACGATAACTAAAAAAGTAGTCAGCTACCTGGATCTTTGAGTGTCCCGAACATGGTCTATTTCTAGCTTATTACCCTGGTCTAACTGGTGTATGGTAGGTTTCTTGTTCACTGCCTTTTTTGTGAGTGTTAATGTTGAACAAGATTCGAATAGCTCAGAGGGCTATGGAGCGCCAGATGTTGGGTGTCTCCCTGAGGGATCGAATCCCAAACGAAGAAATACGTCGTAGAACAAAATCAACAGACGCTGTCAAAAAAATCGCGTCGCTAAAGTGAAATTGGGCAGGACACGTCGCCATATTGTAAGATGGACCGATGGACAAAACGTACTGTCGAATGGAAGCCACGAGAAGAAGCACTGCGGAGCAGAGGACGGCCACCAACCAGATGGGCCGACGATATGAAGTATGTTATCGGTAACTGGATGAAAGCCGCGCACAGAACAGAGACAGATGAAAAGAGCTGAGGGACACCTATGTCCAGCAGTAGACGCGTACAGGTTGATGATGATGATGATGGTAGGTTTAGTTGGAGGAAATATTGCTGGCTAAATGGGCACAGTTCCCAAAGGCCATGAAAGAAGAAAAAAGCGAACCATTTGTTTATTCCAATAGTAGTTGAAGAAATAGAAGAGAATGTGAGATAAAAGTGTCTAGCAAATGTGAATAGTAATAGGTAACATCTAATACTTTATACTATGTATAACTTTATACTGTTTTTCCTAAAGTCACAAGTATTTTTATTAAATTTACCTTTGACATCGATGGGATGATAGTTTTTGAATAATTTGTTCTCCACTGGTGATCCAGCTAACATGGTTATATTGTGTCCTTTTTTTAAAAGGCCTTCCGATAGTTCGTAATTCCATATTTGATGACTTGGACTCGGATTATTACTAACGAAGAGAATATTTGAGCCAAAAACTGAATTCAAACTAAATAGTAAAGAGACGAGCTGTTTGAACTGCATACTTTAAACTGCAGGAGCTGATAAGAAATGATTTAAAAGTGTTTTTGCGAAGGCTATTTATTAAATTGTGGAACCATGGACGTACGTGAAATATTAATGTTAATAAATATTAATGGAATCTTAAGTTTTGGACTAGGGGATGATGGGGTAGTTTTTGAGGATTGGTGGATTGATCAGTGTATCACTCTGACATTCATTGTCGTTACAATTAACACATTCCCTTCCAGCTATATTTTAATATATAAGTCTTCTACGTGCCACATATACTGTAGGTTTTTTGTATACAAAGCCTTGCTTTTTGGTTGTTTCGTTAAAATTAATGTATATTTAAGAAACCAATCTTACATATATCTTCTAATCCACGTTGGTCTTTTGTGTGTATTTTAAATACAATACAAAATACTTTTCTTAATTAAAAATTTTGGATATAATGAAATATAACGGTACTTTAAGAATATCACAAGGAAAAATTCGTGTAACTAGCTGTATACCATAAATCACAAAAAATAAAAACCTTATCTTTTAAAAAGTACCTATATTTAAAATCTCTAAAAAGGGTAATATCACAACAAAGCGTTTTCGGGATCAATATTCCATCATTAGTGTTATCACCTAAAATAAGTATAGCTCTATAAGTAAAGCAAACGTGAGGTTAAATTTTCACTAAGGTAAAAAAGGTTAATAGATAGACAGTAATTCTTACAGGTTAACATGCTCTAAGCAACCAAAATATAAATACTCAAGGGTAAATACCCTTGTAAAAAATATATGGGTAAAAAAAATCTGACTATATAATATAACGTCAACATTTTAAAACAATTCAAGGGTATTTAGCCGTATATTTTGGTGGCTTAAAGCATGTAAACTTGTAAGTATAACTAGGTATCTATTAACCTTTTTACCTTAGTCAAAATTTAACCTCACGTTTGCTTTACTTATAGAGCTACACTTATTTTAGGTGATAACACTGATGAAGGAATATTGATTCCGAAAATGTTTTGTTGTGATATAATCCTTTTTAGGGATTTTAAATATACCTTCTACAAGATAAGATTTTTATTTTTTAAAGGTACTTTACACTTGAGCGAGATTAATATTTTTTAACATACCTCGTATACGGTTGATAAAATTTGATAACTGATGATTGCATTTTAGGTTTTAGACTATACAGAGCAGTTTATGAAGAATAACTTTTTTTTGTAAAATTGATAATAAAAAAGTTTCCCATATGGTTCTAAGTTACGCAGACACACTGTATAATTATACAGTTTGTCCCTGTAAGTTGTATCCATATGGAAAACTTTTTTATTATTAATTTTACGAAAAAAAGTTATTCTTCATAAAAGGCTCTGCATGGTCCAAAATCTAAGATTCAACCATCAGATATCAAATTTTATGAATATTATACGAGGTATGTCAAAAAGTTTGAATTTCACTCAAGAGTAAAGTCGCTTTATTTTTCACAATATTGAAAATTGCTTTTATGAAAAGTTGTTTGGAGTTAAAAACTATATTCTAATATGTAATTACATCCTTCTAATTGATTTTTTTTTTAAATTATGGATAACTAACATTATTTTCAGTAATTTTAATTCTAAGTCTTTTATTATTAATTTTACGAAAAAAGTGATTCTTAATAAAAAGTTCTGCATGGTCTAAAATACTCTAAATCCTAAAATACAACCATCTTATGTCAATTTTATACGAGGTATGTCAAAAAAGATAAATTTAGATCAAAAGTAAAGTACCTTTATAGTTCAAAATATTTCAATTAGAAGGATGTAATTACATACTGAAACATGGTTTTTAATTCTTAATACCTTTTCATAATAACAATTTTCGATATTGTGAAAAATAAAGGTATTTTACTCTCGAGCCAAATTCATATTTTTTGACATACCTTGTCATTGACTTGATAAAATTTGACATAAGATGGTTGTATTTTAGGTTTCAGACCATGCAAAACTTTTTATTAAGAATCACTTTTTTTCGTAAAATTAATAATAAAAGAGTTATCAGAATTGAAATAACTGAAAATAATGTTAGTTATCCATAATTTTTCAAAAAAATGGTTTTCAATTAGAAGGATTTAATTGCATATTAGAATATAGTTTTTGATTCCAAGCAACTTTTCATAATGACAATTTTAAATATTGTGAAAAATAAAGCTACTTTACTCTTGAGTGAAATTCAAACTTTTTGACATACCTCGTATAATATTCATAAAATTTTATATCTGATGGTTGCATCTTAGGTTTTGGACCATGCAGAGCTTTTTATGAAGAATAACTTTTTTTCGTAAAATTAATAATAAAAAAGTTTTCCATATGGATACAACTTACATGGACATACTGTATAAAATCGAATGAAAACAAAGTTGCTCGTTCCGTAGTGATTGTGAAACTGAGTTAAGAAAGATTAACAGATTACAAAAAATATATTCCTCGTGTAAGCATTTTGTCAACCTTCACCTGAAAAATGTTTTCGATGATCATGAACGATGTTTTAAATTAATGCCATGCTCATCCTGTAATGACTGATATAAATAAAAGAAAGAATCGTGAAGAATATTTCACAGAAGTGTCAGTGCCTTGGGACTTGGGATTTCCAAGCCAGTTCCTGTTCACACAGCGCTCAAAAAAATTTAAATGAATGAAACGATTCGATCTAATTAATGGAATTTCCTCTTATCATAATACGTAAATAAAATGGTGGAAAAAAATTAACAAAAAATAACTACAGGAAAATTGTACCATTTTACTCACTTATCAGATTTGATGAGATCAGATTATAATTTTTACGATTGTACAATGTTGCCATATCTTCGGACTTTCTTAGGTTATTTCGTGTGAAGGGAGGTAATAAGATAAAAAAAAGATGACAATGAGAAGTAACTATGTTTAAATTAGTCAGAACCCTATAGAATATTATTTTTTAAGCTGTCAAAAACTAGATTTTAAAATCGTTTAAAGAAAATAATTGAATCGATTAATTCTGAAAGGGCCTAAGTGCAATTTCCGCCATTTTTTATTATGCTAAATTAATTATTGGTCTAAATCCTAGCGTTTGGTGAAGAAAAGAACTAAATTCGATTATTCCTTACTTGTATTTCTGGGTGAGAAAATAATGGTTTAGTACAGAAAGGACCTAAGTAAACTAACTTAGCCCCTTTAAGAAATAAATATTAAAACTGTGTGTCGTGCTGTAGTTGATCTTGCGCTATGTTTTGTTTTGAAATGCATCCCTTGTGTGTCGAAATAATTTTAGTGATTTAGTGGCTTCGATACTGTGTCTTTAAGAGTAATATAATATTCGCATTTTGTGGCAATATGTCTAGATGGGACGAAAATACGAACCTTCACTGAAAGTGAAGATGAGCTGTCTCAATCAGATAATCTTAGAAAAAGACAGCGAAGTGTGAGACCTAATGATAATTATCAACGAAATTTAACCAAAAAAGCTAGATTAAAATTCAGAAGTACCCACACAGAAATTATTGCTAATTCAAGTGAAAAAAAAGCAAGTTGACTGTAAAATAAACTAAAACTAGTGAAATACTGGATTTGCAAAGGCTATTTGCAAAACCTTAACCAGATAATCTTAGAAAAAGACAGTGAGATGTGAGAAATGGCGATAATTGTCAAAGAAATTTAACCAAAAATCTAGAGTGAGCAGTATTTGAAATTCAGAAGTACCTACACAGAAATTATTGCTAATTCAAGTTCCAAAAGCAAGTTTACTGTAAAAGAAGTTAAAACTAGTGAAATTCTTGATTATAAGCAATGGTGGCCTAAGTACCTAATATAAAAAGACAAGCCTGTCCACTAAATCTCAAAAAAAAATATTGCTCGATGTCAAAATACTTCTTTTGCTATTTAGATCTTTAATCATTATGTATATAGCTCCGAAACTTCAGGTTATGTAAGGGCGTCGGAATATAGCAATAGGATTTTTGGTGTTAATCACTTTCATTTGGCTTTACCGAAACACAACAGCCAATTTAATATCGAATGGACCAAAATACCAGTATATCCTGAAGACATGGTGCCAATTTTGGAAGCATAGATAATGAAATTCCTGGAACACCAAGAAATCCAAAGACAATTTATCTTAATAGAACTGAAAACCATTTTTTTCGATTTTGTTTTAAACTCTGTAAAATAATGTTTTATATCCATGTTGTATGTTATATTATTACTTCAGTTTTGGTTAAATATATTTTTGTGGCTCTTTTACACAATAAAATTACTATGTTAGAGGATTGATTATATAAAAACCTATAAAATTAAATTTGTTTTATAAAATGTATATTTCCGAAAGGATCTAAGTTAATTTTTTTGAAAAATTCGTACAATAAAGAAAATTAAAAATTTTAGATTAATTTGAGTAATACAAACCTTTAACCGAACCATACTAATGAAAAAAAGAATAAAAATTTTAAAATATCAAGAGGTTCAAAAGTAAACAACATTTTCTGTTTGTCTCAAAACTTCCTAATATCACTTAGTCCCTTTAATAAATAATTGATTCAATTATTATAACATTCATTTAAACATAAATATGTACTTCTCATTGTCCTCTTTTATCGTATTTTTATCTCATTACCCCTCTTCACACGAAATAACTTAAGAAAGTCCGAAGATATGGCAACATTGTACCTAAAGAACCTATAGACATAGGCAGCGGAATAATACAGGGAGACTCATTAAGTCCTATGCTCTTCAATTTAATCATGAATGAAATCATAAAAGCGTAAACAAAGGAAGAGAAGATAGAAGTAAAAATACTCTGTTGCGCAAACGACAAAACATTGATACCCCAGAATGAAGATAGCCTCCAAAGATTAGTCCACAGATTTAACATAAGAGCAAAAGAATTCAATATGACACTTTCATCTCAGAAAACATAGAACATTATAGTCTGGGCAGATTATCGGGGAATATGCCATTTTTGGGAAAAGTTATTTACAAGCAATTTTATTACTGGAATTGAACCTTATTATTCTATATATTAATATTATAAGTACGCAAAGTCTGCAGATAGTATGCTACTTTTTTTATACACAAAACGGCGCCCTCAAATCGTGTTTTTTTTCAATTATTGCTCTATAACTCCAAAGATTTTAACTTTACACCATCATCATTCTCTTTGCCTTATCCCTATGCGGGGTCGGCTTCCCTAATTGCATTTCTCCACACAATTCTATCTTGGGTCATATCAATGTCAATCCCCTTTATCAACATGTCCTGCCATTATCGTCTCCCCCCAGGTCTTCTTTGGTCTTCCTCTCCTACTCCTTCCAGGAATCTGCACTTCAGCTATTCTTCGTATTGGGTGATTAACGTCTCGACGTTGAACATGACCAAACCATCTTAACTTATGCTCTCTCATTTTGGCAACAATTGGTGCCACACCTAGACTTCCCCTAATATACTCATTTCTAATTTTATCCTTCTTTGTCACTCCACTCATCCATCTAAGCATTCTCATTTCCGCCACATGCATTCGTTGTTCCTCTTTATTCTTCACTATCCAACATTCAGTTCCGTAGATCATAGCCGGTCTTATGGCTGTTTTATAGAATTTTCCCTTCAGCTTCATTGGAATTTTTCTGTCACACAACACACCACTCGCTTCTTTCCACTTCATCCATCCAGCCCTAATTCTACTGCATGCATCTCCATCTATTTCTTCATTCCCCTGTATTACCGATCCCAGGTACTTAAAACTATTGCTTTTTACAATTAGTTCACCATCCAAAGATACCATTTTATTTGTAATAACTCCATCTTTAAATGAACATTCCAAATACTCTGTTTTTGCCCTACTAAGTTTTAAACCTTTTCCTCCAGAGCTTGCCTCCACTGTTCCAGTTTTTGTTCCAGTCTCTTTCACTATTTCCTACTAACACGACATCATCAGCATACATTAAGCACCATGGAATGTTACCCTGAAGTTTCGCTGTTATCTGGTCAAAAGCTAATGAGAATAAATACGGACTAAGCACCGAGCCTTGGTGCAATCCTACTTTCACATGAAATTTATCAGTCTCTCCCACACCTGCCCTAACACTAGTCATTACTTCCTCATACATATCTCTCACAATCTTTACATATTCGCCAGGGACTCCTTTCTTATTGATTGCCCACCACAGTATCTCTCGAGGAACTCTATCATATGCTTTCTCAAGATCAATGAATACCGTATGAGCGTTTGTTTCTTTACTCCTGTATTTTTCCATCAACTGCATTATAATGAAAATTGCATCTGTTGTTGATCTGCCCTGCATAAAGCCAAATTGATTCTCGGATATTTCGGTCACTTCGCGTATCCGTCTATCAATTTCTCTTTCCCATATTTTCATGGTGTGGCTAAGCCCTGTAGTTTGTACATTGTTGTATATCTCCCTTGTTTTTGTAAACAGGTACCATTATACTGCTTCTCCATTCGTCTGCCATTTATCTAACTTCCATGATTCTATTAAATAGACCTGTTAGCCACCTTGTTCCTGTCTCTCCCAATGCTCTCCATACTTCCCCAGGAATATCATCTGGTCCTACCGCTTTTCCTTTCTTTATTTTTTGAAGCGCTTGAGCCACTTCCTCGTTTGTTATTTTGGTGACCATTGCTGCTACGGTCTCTGTTGACTCTACAGGCTGTCTGTCACATTCTTCATTTAATAAGCTGTCAAAGTACTTTCTCCATCTCTTTTTGACATCCCTTTCGTGAACTAGTATTTTATTATTTTCATCTCAGATACATCTAATCTGATTAAAATCTTTTGCTTTCTTTGCTCTCTGTTTGGCTAATTTATATATCTTCGTTTCGATTTCCCTGGTATCAAGTTGATCGTAAAGGTTTGAATACGCTTCTGCTTTGGCTTTTGCTACTACTACTTTCGCTCCCTTTTTCGCCACCATATAGTTTTGAAGATCTGTGTCGGATCTGGTTTCTTGCGACTTTTTATATAATTTTCTCTTCTATTTTATTTTTCCTTGTACTTCGTTTGACCACCACCAAGTCTCTTTATCCTCAAACTTTTTTCCTGACGTTTTCCCAAGTATTTCAATAGCGGTCTCTCTAATACTACTGGCCATTTTTCTCCAAATTGTATTAGGGCTTCCTTTCATGTTCCAACATATTTTTTCTACTATTCTTCTCCTGAATAGACTATCTTTCTCATCTTTTATCACCCACCATTTTTTGTGGTCCTCTCCGATATTTTTGTTTAGTTTCTCTTTTTACTTCGATGACCAGAATAGCTTATGTTGTTGGCTTACTGTCTCACTAACTATTACCTTGCAGTCCTTGCATTCACGTATGTCTTCTTTCCTTATCATGAAGTAGTCTATTTGGGATTGATGTTCTCCACCTTTTTATCCAATTTGTTAACAATCGCCATATCCAATGCTGTTGCTAATTCAAGCATGTCAACTCCAGCTTCATTTCTAGTTGCAAAGCCTAATCCCCCATGTATTGCTTCGTATCCTGCCATGGCTTGGGCCACATGTGCATTGAAATCACCTCCTATTATAACTTTCGCCTCTGACGGAATATCACTCAGGACGTCTCCTAATTGGTCATAGAAAGCTCTTCTTTCATTCTCACCCAGACCTGTGTGAGGAGCATACACACACAACATTCAATACCTCTTTATCAATTACAAATTTCACTGACATCATTCTATCACTCGTTCTTACAACTTCCACTACGTTATCTTTCATTTCACTATCAGCAATTATGTATACCAACTCCATTTCTAGTGTTACTACTCCCTGCATACCACAATTTGTAACCTTCACCTAGTTCTTTCGCCCTTTGTCCTTTCCACCTAGTTTTTTGAATACAAGCAATTTGAACTCGTTTTCATTTGAGCGCATCCACTAACTCCAGACTCTTACTTGTAAGACTACCAAGATTCCAAGACCCTATCCTGATTTTTCCTGTAATGGTGTAACCTGTAATGGTGTTCCCCCTGAGATAGTCCTCACCCGAAAATCCGAACGGAGGCTCATTTTACTTCCGGAATATTTTACCTCAGGAGATGCCATAATTTCAGTATAAGTTTTTATTGCGTTGGAGAAGGTCTTTTTATTATTATGACCTGAAAAGATTTTTTTTTTTTTGGTTATTTGATGCCTGAATGCCTTTTCTATCAGCACCATACCCTGCCCTCCACTTTTAGCCAATACACCACCAATGCAACCAAAGTGCAGTATTACCCCACACCCGCCTGCATTTTTCTGTATAGGCCAGGATCCCTACTGTAAGGACTGCCCTATAAGCCAATGTATTGTTGCCCGTATCCCGCCACTAGGAGGCACGTACTTTATTCGGGATACTGTTCGGGATACTATTCGGGATAACTTTACACCAAAAACACGTAAATAAAAATTCACCGTCATTAAATTATGCCTAGAGACATGTTTTTCCCGATTTACTTCGACGAAAATTTTTTTCGGAAAATGCGGGTTTCTCCAACAAGATCTTTAATTTTCAACTAAAATTTTAGGTAAGTAGTTATTTATCAATAATTAAATATCTTGGATGGACCAAGTTTCTTCATGTTTTTTGTTGCCAAGTAACTCGAGTAGAGCCATATAACTAACGCATTATCAAATGTCAAAGTTGCTTTGTTTTGTTATAAAAAATTAATTTATTTATAAGAAAATAAAACTACATGTTTTTCCAGTTGTAGATTTTTTTTAGATAAACAGAAAACTGTATAATTATTTAACAGTCTTTGTTTAAACAAATTAAAAATTTTTGTTATAATAAATAAATTAATTTTTTATAACAAAACAAAAGCAACTGTGACCTTTAGTAATGCGTTAGTTAGGTGGCTCTACTCGAGTTAGTGTAAAACAAAAAAATAATAAAGAAAATTGCTCCATGGGAAGCTAAGAAAATCCATTTTTGTAACGTATACCTATTTTGAACTTTGAGATTCCATTTTCTCCAACTTGATTTTTGATTGAAATTTTGGTATTTTTGGCATTTTTCACTCGTAATACCGATAGTTTTTATTATTATACTATAATGTATTATTTATTTATTTATTTATTATTATATTATTATATTATATATTATATATTATATATTATATATTATATATTATATATTATATATTATATATTATATATTATATATTATATATTATATATTATATATTACATATTACATATTATATATTATATATTATACAGGGTGTTTGGTAAAGAATGGGCCATAGCTTAACCTCAGGTTCCTGAGGTTAAAATAGGCAGATTTAAGCTAACTTACCTTAGTACAAAGTTTATAATAACCGAGATACAGGGTGTCAAAGTTAAACTTTTTTAAATTTATTATTGAATATTTCCTGACAGTTATGAGATAACAACATGAAATTTGGTATGTGGGGGTTTTTTGGGTCGAGAAAACTAAATTCCCTACCAAAAATTATGTATTGCCGAGAGGGCGCCACATACGCCTTTCAGTACTCATTTATTACGTTCAATTTTTTTTATCCGTCACTCTGTATAATTTTAACATTAAAATTTTTATTCTATTAGTTTTACTTAAAAAAGGTGTACTCCTTTCATCTCCCTAAACTCAACCGTTTTCGAGATAAATGCATTTTAAATCTGCGATACACCATCATTTTTAGCATAATATCATTTTAGTTACACCCGAAAATTAACTCAAAACCATAAAATTATCCAAAAATGTATCGCAAATTTCTTCAAATGGAATTTGCGATGCAATGACATAAATTTGAGAACTGGCACAATTATTATTGTTTTAAGTTATTTTTCGGGTGTAACTACAATGATATTATGCTAAAAATGATGGTGTATCGCAGATTTAAAATGCGTTTATCTCGAAAACGGTTGAGTTTAGGGAGATGAAAGAAGTATACCTTTTTTAAGTAAAACTAATAGGAGAATAAAAATTTTAATGTCAAAATTATACAGAGTGAGGGATAAAAAAATTGAACGTAATAAATGAGTGCTGAAAGGCGTATGTGGCGCCCTCTGGGCAATACATAATTTTTGGTAGGGAATTTAGTTTTCTCGGCCCAAAAAACCCCAATATACCGAATTTCATCTTGTTATCTCATACCGGTCAGGAAATATTCAATAATAAATAAAAAAAGTTTAACTTTGACACCCTGTATCTCGGTTATTAAAACTTTGTACTAAGGTAAGTTAGCTTAAATCGGCCTATTTTAACCTCAGGAACCTGAGGTTAAGCTATGGCCCATTCTTTACCAAACACCCTGTATATTATATATTATATATTATATATTACATATTATATATTATATATTATATATTATATATTATATATTATATATTATATATTATATATTATATATTATATATTATATATTATATATTATATATTATATATTATATATTATATATTATATATTATATATTATATATTATATTATAATTTATTATTAATTTTTGAACATATTCTGATATGAATCTTATATAATTATTATAGCCAAAGATATGAAAATTTGTGTGGAGAAAGAGGACCGAAATAAAAAGGTGACGGTTCAAAAATTACCATCCTATTGTTTATATCTTCGCCGTACATGTCGGTCTACTTTGACTGGTTGTATCTCAGGAAACACTCATCGCAACTAAACGTTTTTTCATTTAAAAGAAGCGTGCGGCCGCGTTCTTTCCAATACCGTTTTCATAATTTAGTTGCCGAGATATTCTATTTGTTTACAAGCCAAAAAATTGTTTGTAATTTTAAAATATTCCTGAGGCCGCTTAAATAGTACAATTTCAATTCCTGTAAAGAACATTGGATAGGTATAGTGCCTGTTTATATAAAAATCATAGTTATTCTAATGTATCATAATTATTATGGTTATGATAGCGACCGTAAATTGTTAATTAACAATTTAATTATTGCTAAACTGTTCATTCAATTTCTATCTGCTTCTGAAAATTTAATCTATACCAAAAGGGCTTTTATTGCAGCAAGTTATTTAATTATTGATAAATAATTACTTACCCAAAATTTTAGTTGAAAATTAAAGATTTTGGTGGAAAAACCGAAGTAAATCGGGAAAACATGTCTCTATGCAGAATTTAATTACGGTGAATGTTCAGTAGTGTTTTTGGAGTAAAGTTAAAATCTTTGGAGTTATAGAGCAATAATTGAAAAAAACTTGATTTGGGGGAGCCATTTTGTTTATAAAAAAAGTAGCACATTAGAGAGATATCGAAACCGTCGTTTGGTAATAAAAGATCCTTTATTTTGACACTTTTGACATATAAGCATGGTTATTTATGTCAAAATAAAGGATCTTTTATTAAAGGACGATATTAAATAGGGTTTCGATATCTCTCTAATATCTACGGACTTTGTATACCTATATTATTAATATGTAGGATCATAATATTCGATTCCAGCAATAAAATTGCTGGTAAATAACTTTTATCTCCAACCGTCACTAAAGTCATTCATTATTGTACTCATTTGCGGCTGTAAAGTAAAACTTTATTGTACTGAAAGAAGAATTTTACTTTACCTGCTGCGATTAAACGAGATTGAATGTAAGTGGTCGATGGCAGTAATCGATTATTTATTTGAGTAAACTTACAATTTATTTACTTTAATTATTAAAAATATTGTACAACATTTACGACATTGTTAATTAAATTTACGTCTAAAAGTGAAATTCTGTAGTATTTTGTAATTATATTCATATAAAATAAATCAAAACTTTACCGATTTAGTAATTATTCAATATTGATAACTATCGATTAAAAATCGAAAGCGGCCATCATGCAAAAGTGATCTGTCATAACTGTCATGAAATCTTTATTACGTCTAAAATTTAAAAAAATCTTAAATTGTAAAATTGTAAGTGTTAAAACCAATATCAAATTTTTGGCGATAAAATTTTGTATGCACCACGTCAGTAAAGACTCTTTATCGAACTCGTCTGTTATTCGCCTCGCTCCCTAAGCTCGCTCTGCTCATAATAGCAGACTCGTTCGATAAAGAGTAACTTTACTGGCTTGGTACATAAATAACTATTCCCAAAAATGGCCTATTCTCCGATAATCTGTCAAGACTAGATAGAATTCGGAGTCAACATCCTATTTTTGCTCTCATTCACTGGCGTATCTGCTAAACTACACTTAGCTTCCCGTTTAAATATTTATAATCTTTCATGCCTAACAGTGATAATTAGCCAGGTAGATGCCAACGGAGTTAATAACCGTATTAAATAAAATTTATGTACCAGCTATTTTTAAATTATACCAGTTTGTGAAAACCCAAGACACAATTTTATTTCTATTTAAAGCAAATAACCAACTTCTTAAAGAAAAATTTGGCTTTTAAAATGTAATCACATCGACATCGTGAATGTCGATGTTAAACTTTTGACCCTTTCCCAAACTATTTTAACCTAGTATTTGCTGAACATTTCCAACATTATGTATCCACCATTCTTCAATATACTTATTCAATATGTGGCGTTTAAGAAAGCTTAGTTGTCATAATATGTCGTATAATCCACTAAGCGGCAAAATTAACACCTTAAAAATGGGACATATTAGATGTCTCGAATTTCCTTAACCTGCTGTCCGATTTGAGTGATTTTTTTAGTATGTTATAGCTTTATTATTTAAGAAAATCAATTAATAATATTTTTGCTAGATAGGTAAATGTCAGTTTATATCGGGTGCAAAAATCATACTGTGTTTTTTCCTTAAAGTTCGGAACATTCTGTGGAATATTCTAGCACATATAACATATTTAAATTAAAACTCAAATTGTAGCCCTAGGCTTTGTTAACATTCTCTTTTTTATTCATTTGCTTATGTTGAATAATAAAAAAGTTAGGTACGTTAACAACTAGCCATGTTTTTCATCAATAAATCCTCATTGTCTGCTTAGTTTAACTACCAAGCCGAAAGTAGACTATGAGAAATTACCTACTTAATAGATGTCAAATTGTTAACAGTAAAAAGTGTCTGGTGTCTAATCTTCGTGGCTCAGTGGAGGATGCTCTTCAGATTATTGAAACACCAATAGCACTTTAGAGAATTTATTTGTAACGACATACACTAGGGTAGTTACCCCGGGAGAATGATTGAGTACTGATATGGCTTGTACGCGATTTAGTTGAAGACTCTTTTTGATGCTACATATTGATTTTAGTGAATGAAGGTAAAGGCACCTCTGGCCTGGTTGATGTATTATCTCTTGTTGGCAACATGAATTGGTCATAGCCCTCACGCCAAAAATAACAAAGGTTTTTAATTAGTCAGCTAAAATTATGTCCATTGCCAAAATATTGTTTATAAATTGCAACAATTAAACAAATGAAATATCCCGCACATGTTTAAATCGGGTAACAAATTGGCTCGTGTGATGTACGGGGTGATAAAAATATACTGTTCAATATCGGATATTAATTCTGAATATTTGGTATTGGACACTGGTTTGTTGTGAAAATTAGTATATTTATTATTTAAAGTTTCAATTAAGTCCGTATTTTTTGTTGTTCCAGTTCCAGTTCCAGTTTTGGCGTTCCAGTGGAACTGGAACGCGCTACAAGGAATTTGACCCGCGATGAGTGTGTTCAAGCAGTGATCTTACATAGCAAAGGACTTAACTAATGTGCTATCGGCTCCTTATATTGTTAACAATTTTTTACTAATGCACGATAATGCAATATCTCACGTTCACAAACTGTAATCGAATATTTACAACAGGTAAATCTTCGGACTTTGAATTGGCCATAGCATAGTTCAGATCTTAACCCGATCGAACATTTGTGTGCCATAATTGGCAGAAGACTACGACAGCGTTTGCGACCTTCTAGAACCTTACAAGAGGTAGGAACAGTAGCTCTCGAGATTTAAAATGATATTTTGATCAAGACCAAATATCATACCTCATTTGTAATAAATATTGTATAAACAACATAATATACATTATAAAGAACATATATTATCGAACATAAGCGAATAAATTAAAAATCAAAATGTTAAGAAAGCCGAAGGCGACAATTGAGTTTAATTTCATTATTTTATACATAATATATTATATGCTAGAATACACTACAAGGTGTTCCAAACTTTAAGGAAAAAACACAGTATGATTGTTACACCCGGTATAAAATGACACTCAGATGTTTAGCAACAATATCATTACACCGATTTTCTTAAATAATAAGGCTATAACATACTTAAAAAATCACTCAAATTGGACAACAGGTTTAGGAAATTCGAGACATCTAACATGTCCTGTTTTTAAGGTGTTCCATTAATTTTGCCACTCTGTGTATATACAGTGTGTCAATTTGAAAACGTACCACCCTTTATAATTCGGTCCCTATTTGCTCCGTGCGTGACCGTGACCATGGTAGTGATACACGAAACTATGCTAGCTCCCGTAGCGGCGAAATATGACAACTTTGGCGAATAATGATTGAATAATAATTTTCAATAAATATTTCGCTTACCTGATTATTGGCGTTTTGATTTTTATTATTTATCTCTCTTATATTTATCTTAAACTCTCGTTGTTGGTCACTTGGAGTATGGAGCAGCAGGCCTACGTCTCTCCGATGAGACTCCAATAAGAGTCGAAAATTGTCGATTCAGGTTCTGGCTGAAAGACTTCGGTCGATGGCCTTTTGGTACATTGTATCAATAAAGTACGTCTCTCTCTCTCCCTCGTCGATTCAGAGTGCTGGATTGCGCTCCGTATTCTAAGTGAAAAATAAGATTGTTTTGTCTTCGCATTGCTACTGAATAAAAATGGTATACATTTTTTGTTTTATATTAGTATTACTCCTATAGAGTAACTAGGTCCATTTTCCGTTGAAACTTTACCAAGCTGCAGACGGGGGTTGTGAATTGCATAGTGTAGAATTCCTTCCCTTTTGTCTTCACTCCAGATTGTAGACGCCTTGGAGGTGTCATCAGGGAAATGGACCAATAAGTTTTCAATTTAAAAATCTTTTAGTAATATTTTTAATATTTTTCAATATTATTAATGTCGCTATTAGGATTGAAAACTTTACCTTTCAATTGCCAGATGACGCTAGTCACCTAATCCATTCACGTCAGTTGCGGTGTGGGGGATAAACTCTCGTTGTTGGTCACTTAGAGTATGGAGCAGCAGGCCTACGTCTCTCCGTTGAGACTCCAATAAGAGTCGAAAATCGTCGATTTAGAGTGCTGGACTGCGCTCCGTAATTGCCTTCGCATTGCAACTGAATAAAAAATGGTATACATTTTTAGTTTTATATTAGTATTACTCCTATAGAGTAACTAGATCCATTTTCCATTGGAACTTTACCAAGCTGCAGGCGGGGGTTGTGAATTGCATAGTGTAGAATTCCTTCCCTTTTGTCTTCACTGCAGCATCCATTTGGCTTGCATATTATAGAAGCCTTGGAGGTGTCACCAAGAAAATGGGCCAATAAATTTTCAAATTAAAAATCTTTTAGTAATATTTTTAATATTTTTCAATATTATTAATGCCGCTATTAGGATTGAAAACTTTACCTTTATTATTTATATTTATATTATCATACTGACTTTCTTTCCTTCCCCGATCTGGTGGTATATTCATATCGTCATCTATTTCCATTTTGTGTTACCCACACACACCACAAAATTAATAGTTCAATAGACCCAGCTAATATTAAAATCTGTTAATAATATTTCACACTGTCTAGTTGCTTTCGATGTACACTTAATTAATGTTAACATCGACAACTAAACTATAACGAAAAAGTGAAGAAAACCCCTTAAAATTGATATTGCCGTCAATATATCCTTTCAGAGAACTTCAAATATCTGCTTTTTTATTTGACGTTTATTTGACACTTATACTTATTGTTTGTATAATAAATTTTATCAAAAATGGTAAATAAAATATTAGATTAACGTCAAATATGTCATATATTTATCATATGTTTAACGTCAAATTGTGTTCGCCAAAAATTTCAGGCCACTCCACTAGGTGTCGCAGTCATGCACGGAGCGAATAGAAAATCTAAAAATATGCAAAAACACGTCAAATTTATTTGTAAGGTGGACATATACTAATTTTTAACTAAATTAAATTAACCCTCTAGCGGCGGCGGACATAACTCCCAGAATGTTTAATGGAAAGAGAGGCTGAGTGATAGCTCATTTTAAAGGTCGTTCAACAATACCTTTTCAAAATACCACATACATCATATTTCTTTTTAGTACTTTTGGAAAAATCACGTAAAATCATGAAGATAGTATAAAATGTTTAGCAATAAAACATAAAAATTCAATGAAAAATAACTTATTTTGCTAGATGTTCGAAATGTTTTCCGTTATTTTGTAAACAGTGATAAAACCTGTTCTCAATGTCCTCTCTAACATTTCTTTCGCTTAAATCTTCCTAACTTCGAGCATGTGTTTTATAGATAATTTACTTTAGGTGACCAGTATCCCCATTGGAAAAATCTAGAGGTGACAGATCGGGTTTTCATGGTGGCCATTTTATTATTCCTCCTTTATGCAACTCCCAAATCTTTAATAAAAAGGGGGGTTGAATGATACCTCATTTTAAAAGTCGTCAATTTTTTTTATATTTCAAGAGGGGGTCGGGGCCAATTCAGAACCGGTATAGTTTGTGACATTTGATCATCCATAAGCTAGGTATAGGACTGGGCAGGTAGAACAGGGCATATTTTTGGGTGAATGTATTTTAGGTTCAAAGGGTGATGAGAAAACCGCAAATATACTAAATCGGTAGCGGTTGAGTCCAGCTTTCAAACAGCGCCTAAGTGGTCAGGATCAGATATATACACTACCCAGTTAAGCAGAAAAACTGAAAAATTGAACTTTGAAAATTTTGGTTTTTCGACAGTTACTCAAAATTTACACCTAGAAACTGCGCCAATAACTGGGCGTTTGCAGGGGCTCCAGACGAATATAACGGCGTATACCTGCTATCTGGGAAAATTCGAATTTCAATTAATAGGTTTTATTACTGTAATCAAATGGATTTCCCATGGGAAAAAAAGGTTTTTCAAGCACATTAAATCAAAAAATTAAGCTCATTAAATTGCAAAAAGCCAAATTTCTCAGGAGAGCAAAAAAACGAGTTTTAAATATTTAAAATATTTATTAAATGAGAACTAATCGTTTAGGAGCATTTGTATGGCATTTATTTTTACAATGATGGCTTTTATTATTATCCCTATTAGTTCGAATTTCATTATCTTAATTTAATCCCCCCATTTCAACCCTTTTTACAATTGCGTCGTTCTTTATCTAAATTTTTTTAAATATTTAAAATAGTGATTAAATAAAGAGTAACCGTCCGGAGCATCGATATGGCTTTCTTTCGTACATATCCGGACTATCGATATACCTACGTCATTCTTGATCTTAAAATTTTTCTGTACATAAAACTATATTTAAATATTTAGTATGCCGTTTATTATCACAGCGATAGCTTTTATTTTCATCCCTATTAGTCCCCCCATTTTCAACCCTATTTACAGTTGCGTCGTTATTCATCTGGAACAAAGTCTAAAATGGTGCGTATTTCAATAAAGACGCAACTACCCTGTAGTGGCTCATCACATAGTTGCAGTTTTGTCGCTTTTGTATCATCTGTACAGAGTATTTTAGAAGTTAATTACGCAATAAACAGGAATTGACAAAATTTGAAGTTACGTCAATGTTAATCCGGACCGGCGAAATAGTTTCAGATATCCTATTTGACCTTCAACAGATACTACTTGTCAATACCTTTCAAACGCGTGTTTAGTGATCAAAGTCCGTTAAACCGTTTAGAAGTTATTGAGCTCCAAAATTTACACAAATTTACGATGCTAAACATGTGATCGGCCAGCCATTTGCCAACCCTCCTAATAGGTTTTTTCAATCTATTTTTAATAAAAAAATCTATTGTATATTCGATGATCACAAAAAAAATTGTGTTGATGATCACAAGTTTAGCGTCGTTAACACTAGACCATTTCGGCGATAATGGTTTAGTAGTTTATAACGCTTAACGTGTAATGGGAGAAACATTAGATTCAAGTTCTTACATTTAATTCATAAAAAACTTTGAAAACCTCATAATAGAAGAATAAAAAACCACTAAACTTAGTAAAATAGGTGGTTCATACAATATCCAGTTACAAAAGAGCTGATATGAATAGTATAATAATAAAAATAAAATTCTAGGTTTAATTTGAAAGATTTTTCCATAATATTTGCTAGATTTTCCACAAAACTTAAATTTTCCACCTTCGATAAATCTTTTAAAATAAAACTATAATTTTACTTTTCATCAATATGAAAATACATTTTTGCGCCACGTTATATTCACATCTGCTCTTTTGTAGCTGGAATATTGTGTGCGTCACTCAGTTTTACCACGTTTATCTGTTTTTTATTCTTGTAAATTATTAAACGATATAATACAAGGGTTGATAATCTCTATATTGACAGACGTGAAATGAATTGATCAGCTCTCTGACTACTATACTACGACTTCATGTAAATTTGATGCTGTCATGACGAGACTATAAATGGAAAGAAATGTTTTGTCCTCGTAAAGCTAGTGGGGCACTCCCAGTTTTCTTAATTTTATTTCGAATTACGTCTAGCCTGAATTGGAATCATGTTGGAAACGTTGCCGATAATACGCGCCTGAAACAACGGTATTTTTCCAATGACGTTAATAAGTGTAGAATCTACCACTATACGTGATCTTCTAATCAGAGATATTAGAATTTTACATAATTTGTTTATCGTGATTTTTTTCATAACGGAATCCAAGAAAATAAGTGAATCAAAAAAACTTTCTACCATATAATAGTGTATTGGTAATTGTGTATTTTTTTATGAGAGGAAGAACGAATCCCCAATACCTACGGAAACAGGACTACCTATACTAGTGGCAGAAATAAGAGCAGCCATAATATGACTAGAAGAAGGGAGGGCTCCAGGATCAGACGGAGTACAATCTGAATTTCTTAAACTTCTTGATGTTGAATATTTAAGAATACGATATAAAATCTTCAATAATATCTATCACACAGGCAATATCCCAAAAGAATGGCGAGTTTCAGAATTAATTACGTTACCAAAGAAACTGGGAGCAAAAAAATGCGGAGAATATAGGCTAATGAGCCATACATTAAAACTTTTTCTTAAAATTATACATCGCAGAATATACAAGCTTGCAAAGAGAGAATATAAGACACACAGTTTGGATTCATAAAAGGCGTAGGTACAAGAGATTCACTGGTTAGTCTTCAGGTAATATTTCAAAGATGCAGAGATATGCCGCGATATTTACACCTGCTTTGTGGACTACCAAAAAGCATTTTGCAAATGGATGATAAAGACCGGCGTATAATACAAAATTGATACTGGAACCAATCAGCCACAATAAGAACAAATCTTAGAGACGAACCAACGGAAGCGATCCAGATTCTACGAGGCGTTAGACAAGGATGTATACTATCACCTATGTTATTAATTTAACCTATATTCAGGGTAAATATTTAGTGAAGGAAAATGGCTAACATGGAACACTTGTAAATGGATAACGCCTAAACAACATCCGCTATGCAGACGACACCGTTATTTTTGCTGCCAGTTTGAACAGTATACAGCAACTAGTAAACAAAGTAAATGAAGTATGTAAGTGAAAGATTTGGACTTCAAGTAAATATCAAAACTAAATTTATGGTCATCAGCAAAAATAAAATTAGAGACGCCCAACTGCTTATCAAGAATACACCAGTGGAACGGGTAAAACAGTATACCTATCTCGGACCAATAATACATAAACGAGCAATCGGATCACTCACAAAAAATAAAATGTAGAATAGAGAAGAGAATAGATGCTAGGTGTGCATTCAATAACATGACCAAACTCTTTAAAAGCCACAACCTTAATCTGGAGATAAAAGTAAGGCTCCTACGATGTTATATCCTCTCAATATTATATACGGAGTTATTATATACGGATATACAGAGTTAAATCCTGGACACTCACTGAAGCGATGGAGAAAAGACTTGAAGCCTTGTGATGGGTAGTTCTTCTAAGACGACAGACTCAGTAAAACACAGGTTAAAACAAAATAAATTTATTCAGTCTAATTATTTACAAAACAAATAAAAATAATGTATCTCATTTTATTCGTCGCAGCGAAGTCCTAATCCGGGTAGACGTCTGGAAAAGAAGAACAAAATTATTAATGTTATTCAAATATATGCGTTTATCGGGGGCTCGCTCACTACGCGTGCCTCCGTTTACTTATGAGCCGCAAATCACTTCACTATGGTGCACCTTGCGGCTCGAGTTGGCCTGCCTAAGCTTGCGAATCACGTCAGTACGGTGCACTTCGCTACTCAGGTCGGCCTGCCTAGCTCACCTCGCTTGGCTGGTATTTCGAGCCCAGAACTGTCGTTTCCGGACTGTCGAATCTCTGCTTGTGGCTCTCTTAAATATCCTTCTGCCGGTGTTGGTTCGGAGAGGTGGAACTGAGTGGCGCTATCTACGCGATTTGAAAGAATCGCACGGTTCCAAGTGTCGATGCTTGTTCGGCGTCTCACCGTATCATTACACCCTTTGAGATGTGGCTATACAGGCGAATCCTAAAGATATCATGGAGGGAAAAGATAACCAACGAAACCGTATCATGAAGAATAGGGAAAGAAAGGTGATGTGTACCATTAAAAGGAGAAAGTTAGAATATATCGGGCACATAATGAGAAACCGCACTACATACAGATTACTGAATGTAATCCTTCAAGGCAAAGTATTAGGAAAGCTAGGAATTGGAAGAAAAAGAATATCATGGTTAAATAATCTCAGGAAATGGTTCTCCACAACAACAACTAATCTATTTAAAGCATCAGTTAAAAAAAAGCTATAGCCAGAAGGATCGCCAATATTCGAAACGAATAGACATCAAAAGAAGAAGAATGGGGTATAGTCCAGGAACCGAAGCTTTTCACCCCTCAATTTTTACAGAATGGATCGATTTGCTTGAAAATTTGAGAATAACTAGTGGATGTTCCAAGGATCAAAATCTATATGATGCCGAAAGGCGCTATTATTATGGGGATGTTTGCCACCCCATCTCGGGGGTGGAAATTTTTTATTATATTTTGACAGCAAAAGTTGATAAAAACATTAATTCTAAGCAAAAAATGTTGTATACATTTTTTTCATAAAACTAATAGTTTTCGATTTATTCGATATCGAAAATATTAATTTTATATGGAAAAAATCAATGTTCTTCTATAGTATACTCATTTACTATTCACTCAATTTTTGTAGCAGACAATAATTTTTTACACCAAGTTCTTAAGAATTAAATAACCTATAATTTCATATTTAAACATTTTTTCTTATCTTTGATGCTAATCTTTCTATTCTGAAGAAAATGGCATTTTTTACAAAACTACAAAAATTCTTTATTCGCTTTTAACTTCAGTTTTTTAAAAACTAATCATTTTAAGCCAGTCAAACTTCTAGAATCTATTAATAATACACAAATAAAGAAGAATGAATAAGGCCAATGACTAAAAACACCGCTACCTTACATTATTATGCTTACAATTGGATTTCTCCTTTTTTTTCTCAAAAAAATATGTTGATTTTTTAACCGTAACTTTTTTATTTTGTATCTTACAAAGTTTGGTATAAAATAATTTTGTAGGTTTTTACAAGATCTACAAGCGTATTAATATTAAATCGTACTTAAATTTTTAGTCACAAAAAGAGGTGACTTTGAATGGGTTATTAAAGGTGGTTTTTGCATGCTATTACAAGTTTTAATTGTCAATAGCTCACTTAATTTTTGTCATAGAAAAATTTTTTTCATACCAAATTCTTGGGAATTAAATTAGCTACAATTTAATATTTAAACATTTTTTCACATCTCTGATGCTAATCTTTCTATTCAGAAGAAAATGCCAAAATTCGTTAATCGCTGTTAACTTCATTTTTTTAAAAACAAATCATTCTAAGCCGGTCAAACTTCTCGAACCTATTAATAATACATAAATAAATAAGACTAAATAAAGTCAATGACTAGTTTTAATTAGGGTGGTAATTACGGGGTTGCTTCCGACCACTTTTGCGCTGAAAAAAATAGGGACTGACATTCTTTTCATTATAAGTCACTTAATTTTTGAGCTAGAGACTTCTTTTTTATTTCTAGAGATAGATATTTTTAAATTATTTAAATTAGTTTTAACAAATTATTCTCGAAAAATGCATATTTTTCCCGTCTTTTGACTTTGAAACTACAATATTTAACATTTGACAAAGGAGAGCTAACATATAATAAAGTATATCTTGATTACTGTTGGTCTTAAAGAAAATTAAAAAACACAGTTTTGTTTATTTTTTCAAATAGTACATTTTTGTTAAGTAAGGTTGTTCTGATAAAACGAAAACTTTTGGAGTTATTAGCAGAAAAATGATTAAAAACATTGATTTTTCGATATAATACTAACACTTTCGGTAGCGAATAAATCGAAAACTATTAATTTTATCAAAAAAATGTATAGAACATTTTTTGCTTAGAATGAACGTTTTTACCAACTTTTGCGGTCAAAATATAATAAAAAATTTCCACCCCCAACAGGGGGTGCAAACCACCCCCATGGTAAAAGCGCCTTTCGGCATCATATAGATTTTGATCCTTGGACTATCCACTACTTATTTTCAAATTTTCAAGCAAATCGATCCATTCTGTAAAAATTGCGAGGTTTTGTCCTATTTCAAGCTTCATTACTTGGACTAGTAAGATTTATTTTCTTCTTACCTCTTATCCTTGTCAATATTTTTGCGTCTGTCCATGTCACTCCTCCTCTGTCCAGTATATTTCAGATTACTTCATGCATGTCTGTCTTGGTGTTTCTCTTTTTTTTTTGATATTTTTGCTTCCCACGCTCTTCTCGCTGGTATTGTATCTTTCATCCAGTGTACATGACCCCACCAACTCAGCTTTTTCTGTTATACAAACTCCAATGTGGATTGTATTTTCAGTTCGTTATTATTAACATTCACTTTTTGTATCTCTTGTTATGCATTTTGGTATTTCGCAATAATTTCGCGCATATGTAGTAGAAATAGTGTTGGAATATGTGCTCCTCCCTCTCTTAAACCTCCACTTATTGTTAACGTATCTGCTGTTGAATTTTTACTAATTATGTTGTTGTTCTCATTGTATATTTTTGTATCATTCTTAGTAGCTTATTGTCCACTCCTCTTTCTCTTAGTTTTTTTCAATAGTTTCTGTCTTGGTACTTTATTGAAGACTTTTTCTAGGTCAAAAAATGCTACGTGTTTTGATGCTACGTGTAATTGATATATTAATATTAAGCAAGTAATGGAAATAAAATACCTTGGAATTACATTGTCAAGTTACGGAGACCTGGACAAAGAAGTGAGAAATCAAGTACAAAGAGCAAATAGACTGGCAGGATGCCTTAATCACATTATATGGCCAAACCGACATATTAACATTGAGATGAAGTCAAGAATTTATAAAGCCAGTGTAAGACCAATAATGACATATGCATCAGAAAACACAAAGACTACTGGAAACGGCAGAGATGAGAGTACTGAAGAGAATTATAGAATAGAATAGAATAGAAATATGCTTTATTGTCACTGAAAATTATACAAATTTTATGGACAAAGCTTAATATAAAGTCAGAAAAAATAAATAAATAATATCTAACAATAACAATAACAAATACAATTTTCTGAAATTTGATAAATCGTCAATATAAAAAAAATACAAAAATACAAAATATAAGTTAATAAAGTAAAGAAAAAAAAACAAAATCGATATATTTCAACAATTTATAGAAATTGCAAAGTGAACATACAACAAAGTAAACTATAGACATAGGAACTAATAAGTTTAAGCTGCTGCATGTGACACCCAAATATAGATAAGTTTGGTTACTTGTACATTACTGTAATTTCTTAGTTAGTCATTAAGAAACTCTTCTACTAAATAATATGGTCTTTGAGATAGATGCGCTTTTGTCATTTTACGGAACTTGGGGAGAGATGTTGCAGATTTGAGTTGTAAAGGAAGATGTTTGTATAGTTTTTTGCGGAATATAATATAGATTTCTTTACTAACTCAGAGGACGGGATCGGTAAATAGACATCAAAATTTGAATTTCTGGTGGAGTAGTCATAATGAGGCCTTGCTGGAAAGACATGCATGTGTTTACGAATTAAGCAAATAGTTTCTAAAATATATAAAGTTGTAAGGGTTAAAATTCCGTGATCTTTGAAGTAACTTCTGCAATGTGTTGTTCTTCTGAGGCCAAACAGATACCTTATTGCTCTTTTTTGTAATTTAAAAATAACATCTAATTGGGCAGCTGTACTAGAACCCCAAAAAGGAAGACCATATCGAAGATGAGACTCGAACAAGGAAAAATATGTTAGTTTAGAAGATGCTAAATTGAGTTCTTTCGAAACAGATCTTATAGCATAGCAGGCTGAGGCGAGTTTCTTACTTAAAAAATGGATATGAAGGGACCATTTGAGGTTGCTGTCTAAAAAAATACCAAGAAATTTTACAAAATCAACGGTAGAGATCTGGCTGTTATTAACAAGCAGGGGTTGAAGAGCACTTTTATAGGATAATGCTACTGTCTTATCCACGTTAAAAGAGAGTAAATTAGAGTCAGACCAGGTTTTTATCGTAAGCAAATCAGAAGTTATAGTTGCATGAAGAGATGCAATTCAAATAAATACCTCGAATCCCATAGAAATTTAGTTTTTTAATCAAAATGTCGTGATTTACACCATTAAAAGCTTTGGCATAGTCACAGAAAACAGTGGCAGTATAAAGATTATTGTTTAGTGCTTGGTAAACCTCATGAAGCACAGAAAACATGGCATCAGTGGTACATTTATTAGTTAAAAAGCCGAACTGATTTTGGGATAAGATGTTGTTATCAATGAGAAAGGACATAAGATGGGTTTTTATGAGTCTCTCAATAATTTTTGAAAGTACCGGTAGTAAGGCAATAGGTCTATAGTTGCAAGCAATAGATTTTTCACCACCCTTATGAAGGAGAATAATAATGGCTATCTTTAGGCACTCTGGGAATTTGCCTCTTTCAAAGGAATCATTAATTAGTGAGACGAGAATTTCTAACACATTTTCTGTGAGATTTGAGAAGATTTTTATGGATCAGTTACCATTTACAGGAAATACACTGGGAGATCGAAAGAGGAGTGAAGATATCAGAAGACAATGTAACGTACAGTGTATAAACGAATGGACACTAAATCGAAAAACAGAATGAAACAACCACATAACCAGAATGGGGGAGACACGTGTGGTCAAAATAGCAAGAGATAAATCACCAATCGGTAGAAGAAATATCGGCCGACCGCGCAAAAGATGGAGTGACAAACTTCCATAGAGGTATCAATCCGTTAATAAACAAGCAGAATTGCTTATAAAGAGGAAGAAGAAGAAGAACAAAAAGAAGAAGAAGAAGAAAAAGAAGAAGAAGAAGAAGGAGAAGAAGAAGAAGAAGAAGAAGAAGAAGAAGAAGAAGAAATGCTACGTAAATATTCTTTTTCTCGTATCGTCTTCAGCGTTCTGAAGACGATATGAGAATAAGGCTTGGTTACTTTTGTTATCTTCTTCCATTTTATCTCCGAATTTTTCCCAAATATTTCTCTTTGCTGCTGTTACTAATATTTTTACCCTTTTTCTTTCATTTTATTGTTATTGTAAATCTCGTTTGTTTTATCTTTGAGATATTCTTTCCATGCTTTTTCTTCACTTTGACTGGCTTTTCATTTCTTCGGGCCACCTCGCTGTGTGTTTCTTTGTTGAGTTTTTTTACTAACACCTTCCATAAACTACCAAATTACTATATCAGGAAGGAAAATGCGTTTCGAAAGTGCAGCATAGAACATAAAAAATTTCAACTCGGAAATTATGAGTTCAATTTTGTTCCTTAAGAGTTTTCGAAGTCGCTGGACATAAATTTTTTAACCATGATGGTTTTCGAACTAGCTGATGCCAAGGGTGGACCCCGTCTGCTGGAGTTTTAGTCCAGGTAATGAAGCTTAAAATAGGATAAAACCTCGCAATTTTTACAGAATGGATCGAGTTGCTTGAAAATTTGAGAATAAGTAGTAGATAGTCCAAGGATCAAAATCTATATGATGCCGAAAGGCGCTTTTACCATGGGGGTGGTTGCCACCCCATCTCGGGGGTGGAAATTTTTTTATTATATTTTGACCGCAAAAGTTAGTAAAAACATTCATTCTAAGCAAAAAGCGTTCTATACATTTTTTTTGATAAAATTAATAGTTTTCGATTTATTCGCTATCGAAAGTGTTAGTGTTATATCGAAAAGATCAATGTTTTTAATAGGTTTTCTGCTAATAACTTCAAAAGTTTTCGTTTTATCAAAACAACTTTACTTAAAAAAATGTACATTTTGAAAAAAGAAACAAAACCGTTTTTTTAGCAATAGTAATCGAGCTATACTTTATTATATGTTAGCTCTTCTTGGTCAAATGCTAAATATTGTAGTTCCAAAGTCAAAAGACGGGAAAACTGTGCATTTTTCGAGGATATAACTTGTTCAAACTAATTTAAAGTATTTAGAAATATCTATCTCCAGAAATAAAACAAAAAGTCTCTAGCTCAAAAATTAAGTGACTTTAATGAAAAGAATGTCAGTCCCTATTTTTTTTTCAGCGAAAAAGTGATCAGAAGCAACCCCCTAATCACCACCCTAATTAAAATTAGTCACTAACCTTATTTGGTCTTCTTTAATTATGTATTTTTAATAGGTTCTAGAAGTTTGACGGGCTTAAAATGATTAGTTAAAAAAAATGGAATTAAAAGCGATTAACGAATTTTTGTAGTTTAAAAAAATGGCCTTTCCTTCAGAATAGAAAGATTAGCATTAGAGATACGAAAAAATGTTTAAACATAAAATTGTAGCTTATTTAATTGCCAAGAAACTGATTTGCAAAAAATTTTTCGGGGGCAAAAATTGAGTGAGCTATTGACAATTAAAACTTGTAATAACATACGAAAACTACCTTTACCAACCCTTTCAAAGTCTCCTCTTGTTGTGACTGAGGATTTTAAAAAGATTTAGCATCAATAGGCTTATAGACCTTGTAAAAACCTACAAAATTTTTTTTACCAAACTTTTTAAGATAAAAAATAAAAATTAGGTTAAAAAATTCATATATTTTTTTTGAAAAAAAGAGAGGGAAATCCAATTGGAAGCATAATAATGTCAGTTAGCGGTGTTTTTAGTCATTGGCCTTATTGATTCTTCTTTATTTGTGTAATAATAGATTTTAGAAGTTTGACTGGCTTAGAATGATTAGTTTTTGAAAAACTGTAGTTTAAAGCGAATAACGAAATTTGTATTTTGGTAAAAAATGTCATTTTCTTCAGAATAGAAAGATTAAAATCACAGATACGAAAAAATGTTTAAATATGAAATTGTAGGTTATTTAATTCCCAAGAACTTGGTTTGGAAAAATTTTTTCTACCGCAAAAATTGAGTGAATCGTAAATGAGTATATATCGAAAAAAAAAGATTTTTTCGATATAAAACTAACACTTTCGATAGCGAATAAATCGAAAACTATTAATTTTATCAAAAAAATGTATGTAACATTTTTTGCTTATAATGAATGTTTTTATCAACTTTTGCGGTAAAAATATAATAAAAAAGTTCCTCTCCCGAGTTGGGGTGGCAACCGCCACCATGGTAATAGCGCCTTTCGGCATCATATAGAATTGGATTCTTGGACTATACACTACTTAGTCTCAAATTTTCAAGCAAATTCATCCATTCTGTAAAAATTGCGAGGTGAAAAGCTTCGGTTCTTTGACTATTTTGTTATTTTCATTCGAAATCAGTCGACAGTCATGATTATGTGAGTTTTAGTTATTTTATTTACTTGAAATTTCTTTTTTTATTATTTCGTTCAATTATATTAAATATGTTGAACTGTTGTCACCTTATCACACTGGATAGCGAAAGGTAATTTTTTTAGTAATTTTATGTAATTAGATAGTAGACGTCGTGTTTTAATAAATTTTTTAAATTATATATGAATTCATACATGAATTACTTTTAAAATTTTAGTTAATTAGGTTTAAGATAATCAAAATTATTTTCCAACATAATAACATAATATTAGGATTATTAGTACTTGCTAATAATTATTGGTCTACATTTTCTTAATATGGAAGAAGTATATAGGTATAGGTATTATTATTTCCTAAATTATTATTATTTTATTTAGACTTATATCTTTTTAAATGAGCAAAATTGGTGTATCGGCGAATGAGCCTTAATCAGCCTTAATGAACCTTAAAGGCCCGTAGTCATAGAACTCCAACAAACAATATTCCGTCAACTTTTTTTAAGAGTTAGAAATTGATGAGCTTGCCTTAATTTAATTTAGCAATATATTAAAGTTATTAAACTCTTAAAAAATCAAGAAACTTAATTGAATATAAATTCAATTGGTATTCTATTATTATTTAACATTATTAATATGGCGAAATGATTAATTTTAGTATACAGGGTTGGTCGAAATTCGGAATTATTATTTTCTGAGTTTTCTTAAATATAACACCGTGTATTGTAGTATTGTAATAAAATAATCAAGGTCAGCTTTCTCTTGATTGAGAGGAGTTAGAACGGGTAAATCATTTCAAGTACCTTGGCAGCTGGTTAAATGTAAATTGTGACTCTGATGAAGAGAAAATAACTAGGATCGAAATGAAATATCACGGAAGTCTTGTATGACCTGGAAACCAGTTTTATGTAACAGAAACCTGTCGATGAATATTCGAAAGAAGGTGCTGAAATGTTATGTGTGGTCTATCCTATTGTATGGTTGTGAGACATTGACGTTAAAAACCACAATGCTAAACAAAATAGAAGCATTCGAATTGTAGTGCTATCGACGAATCCTAAAGATATCGTGAGTTTCGCACACTTCCAATGAAGATGTTCTTCAAATGCTGAATTCAGAACGTCTGCTCATAAGCATCATAAAGAGGAGAAAAACAGAATACTTCGGCCATATAATTAGAGGACCTAAATACCATCTGATTCGCCTTATAATACAAGGAAAAGTGGAGGGAAAGAGATGGATTGGTCGAAAGAAACTTTCATGGCTGTGTAATATTAGACAATGGTGTGGCTGCACAGTAGAAGAATTATTTCGCGCAGCAGCCGATAGAGAGAGATTTCATGAAATTGTAAACATGATGACGGCCAACGTCTGAATACAGACACGGCACCTAAAGAAGAAGAATAAAATAATATGTTATGGTACTTCTTTATTTCTTATGCATTTCCTATACCTAAGTGCTTTAATTTGTAAGTTATTTGTGATTATATAAGCCAAACATTAATTGCAACAAAAATTAAGAGAACTTTTTTTAGGATGCCGTAAAAATATTCAATAAATCAAAAATAATTTTTCGAATAAAAGTACAATATGTCATATTAATGTAGACTGATCCTTAATTTTAACTTCCTTAATTTAAAAGATGGTTTTGCTTGTTTTCGATTCAGAGAGATGCACAATCCCTGGACAGCTGTTTCTGCCATTGCAGGCTTCCTCAACAGAGCTAGCGTGCACACCTTTGAAGCAAAAACCAGCTAGCACATCTATTTGAGGAAAATTTCAAAGATCATTAAAATCTCCATTCCGACGAAATCCAGCGACATTTCTTAAACAAACTGAAAAGTCTAAGATGCAGAATTCACCATTATAATAAAAATTAAAATGGTAAATAGTTATTTAAATCTGAAACTTTTCTTGTTGAAAGTTCTTTCTGGTACATCCTTAATCTGCGACTTTTACAATTTATAAGACAGCAGACGACGAATATAGAAAACAAAAAGGACTCTACTGTATGCAGTCACGTTCCGTTTTCATTCGTCTAGGAAAAAGGACAGAAAGAAACTTCCTAGTACTTAAATCTGAGTAAAGATAGAAATGTTTGAGATGGTTTTGCTTGTTTTTGATTCAGAGAGATGCACAATCCCTGAACAGCTGTTTCTGCCATTGCAGGCTTCTTCAATAGAGCTAGCGTGCACAACTCTGAAGCAAAAAACCACCTAGCCCATCTATTTAAGGGAAATTTCAAAAATCATTAAAATCCCCATTGGGACGCAATCCAGCGACATCTTTTAAACAAACTGAAAAGACTCAGATGCAAAATTCAGCATTATAATAATGCGACTTTTACAATTTATAAGACAGCAGACGACGAATATAGAAAGCAAGAGAAGAGTAGAATCCTTTTTGTTTTCTATATTCGTCGTCTGCTGTCTTATAAATTGTAAAAGTCGCAAATTAAGGATGTACCAGAAAGAACTTTCAACTAGAAAAGTTTCAGATTTAAATAACTATTTACCTACCATTTTAATTTTTATTATTATTAAACGCTTTTCTTTACTTCAATAGTTTACATCAAATCTTTAGACGTTAATTTGACTGACTTTTCTTTAATGCAAATGAAAGAAAATTTGCAGACATATGCATTCGCGGGAACAATACACGAATAGTCAATAAATTATTTTTTATAATTATTAATTATTGATGTAGAAACTTGAAACTTTTACGGATTGTAGCTAATGATATGAACTATACATAATTTCACTTTTTACGTTAACTGTTTACGTTTACGTTATGCTTCATAAATAAACAATAAAGTTTCAAATTTTGAACGCTCATATATTTGTTTATATATAAATCGGCGTTTATTCGTGTCAAATTTCAATACGATACGAAACAAAACTTCAACCAAAACTCGAATTCAAAAAATTCGTGTTTTTATCGTAGTCTTAGAAAAACCACCGGTAGAGACGTTTTGTGCTACAATTAACATTAGAATTCGTTTTGTCGTATTAATTAATTAAACGCTTTTCTTTAGTTCAATCGTTTGGGTCAAATCTTTGGATGTCAATTTGACTGCCTTTTCTTCTATGCAAATGACTAAAAATTTGCAGACATATGCATTTGCGGGAACAATACACGAATAGTCAATAAAAAATTTTTTTGGTTATTAATTGTTTAAATGAAAAAAAAAAACGATTTTAACGGAAAATGATTAAATTCTCTTGTTTTTTACAATGAAGAAACTTGAAACTTTTACAGATTGTAACTATGTAATTATATGAACTATACATAATTTTACTTTTTACGTTAATTGTTTACGTTATGATTCATAAATAAACAATAAAGTTTCAAATTTTTTGCCGATTCCGACTACTTTTCATGTTTGTACATCATGTTTTATACATATTTTAATAAACATGACCATATATTTTATTGTTTGAAAAGTGTAAGACTAAAAAGTAAAAAATAAAAAAATATAAAAAAAATATTTTTAAGAAACGCTTTTCTTTAGTTACCAGTGACTAAAATTAAACATAATATTATAAAAAAATCAACCAAAAAGCAAAAAATAAAAAAAATTGAAAAAATCTAACACATTCGTTAAAGAAAAGCGTGGTGCGAAAACCGTTTATTCGATGAAGACGCGCCACGCTTTTCTTTGACGAAAGTGGTAGATTTTTTCAATTTTTCTTTTTTGCTATTTAGTTCATTTTTTATAATATTATGTTTAATTTTAGTCACTTGTAACTAAAGAAAAGCGTTTCCTAAAAATATTTTTTTCATATTTTTTTATTATAATGGTGAATTCTGCATCTGAGACTTTTCAGTTTGATCCCAATTTATTAATATTGGATGAGATATCCAAATACCTACGTAGTTAAGATTGTTGGAGCATAAAATATTAATAAAAATATACAATATTATTCCTAGTTGGCAATGACCAGTTGCTTTGTTAACCATTACTAATATGAATTTTTCTAATGAGGAACTGATTAAAATGGTTTTCATGCTAGAAGAGCATAACAAAAATGATCTACTAGCAATAAGAAATTTTATCAACAATTCCCTGATAGACGACAGCCTAGCTGAGAAACTTTAGAAAGTAAACTAGAACGGTTTCAACGGACTGGACACTTAGATTACGATAAATCTGATCGAACAAAAACGATTGTAAGTGAAAAAAAAAGGAATTAAATGTAATCCTTAGTGTAACTGAGAATCTGCATATTAGTACGACCATTCTTATAATTTGAGTCTAGTCTGTTGAAAACGTTTTAGTATACTTTCAAAAGTTTCTCTTCTTGTTTGTCGTCTATCGGAATTGCTGATGATAAATTCTTATTGCTAATAGCAGCACATTTTTGTTATACTCTTGCACAAAAACCATTTTAATCAGTTTCTCATTAGAATAATTCATATTAGTAATGGTATCAAAGCAACTGGAACTATAAAAATAGTGTATTGTCAAATTGTTAAGCAAATTTAATGTCATAGCCAACTAAGTAGAGCATTGTAAGTTTTTATTAATATTTTACGCACCAACAATCTTAACTTCATAGGTAATTGGATATCTCATCCAATATTATTAAATTAAGGATCAGATTATTAAATATTAGATTAATCTAACAATAAAATACTGAAAACGTTTGTTTTCTATACTTCCACAAGATTTATTACAACTATGTGACTACAGCTGTTTCGGCAAAGTGCCTTTCTCAAGTAATTTAGTTTACTATGTGTTTGCCTTTTTAAAGTCCTTAACTGAAGAGGCTGAGGAGTGGCGAGCTATTTGTCTCGAGTTGGTCATTCAGAATTATATCTTTATTTTTCAATTGATTAATTTCCATATATTCTAATAAAGATAGCTTAAGACCTTTATTTTGAATATGCAGAATTTGAAACTGTTCATTAAAAGAATGATTATGATCTAGAAGGTGAAGTGCGTATGTAGAAGTGTCTGTTTTTCTATTGTTGAAAGCCCTTTTGTGTTCTGCTAGCCGTTTGTCAAAGGTTCTGCAGTTTGACCGATGTAAGTTTTCGGACAGTCACCACAAGTTAGTTTGTAAACACCACTCTGTAGTTGTTTTCTCTTTCGGCTCTTATTGTTCTTAATATATTTGCTTAAGTTGTTGTTAGTTCTGAAAACTGGTGTTACTCATTTTTTATGTATCTAGGTATCCTTGTTGTTATCTTTCCAGTATATGTGATAGAGCAGAAGGTACTGGGTTCTTTTTGTGGTGGTGGATAGACTAATTTCAGGGCTTTCTTATGGAGTTTTTGATTAATGATGTTCAGTTCTCTCTCGAAGTTATTTTTTGGCATAGGAATTTCTGTCAGTATATGTAACATGCTATGGTAGGCTGCTAATTTGTGTTGTGTAGGATGGGATGATGAATTGTGTATAGTTGTATCAGTATGGGTAGGTTTATGATATACGGAGAACTAATGTTTGTTGTGTAGTCTGGTAATTGTTACATCTAGAAAGTTTATGGATTATTCTGTTCTGTTTTTATTGTAAACTCAATATTACTATGAAGTGAATTAATGTATGATAGAAATTGTTCAAGTTGCCTGTTAGTTCCTGTAAAGCATACTAGTACATCATCCACGTATCTCCACTCTCCACCGATATAAGAACTGTTTAAATACGTGATGCTTAGAAATTGTTGTTGTAAGCTGGTTCATGAATATATCTGATAGCAATGGGCTTAGAGAATTACCAATAATAAGTTCTGCACTGTTGTTTGTGTATAGTTGACTATTGAATTCAAAATAGTCTTGATTTATGCAAATTTCAAGGTGTAAAATTTGTATAAATCAAGACTATTTTGAATTCAATAATCAAATATACACAAACAACAGTGCAAGAATTTTATGGGTAATCCTATAAGCCCATTGCTATCAGATATATTCATGAACCAGCTTGAAACAACAATTTCTAAACACCCCGTATTTAAACAGTTCTTATATTGGTGGAGATACGTGGATGATATACTAGTATGCTTTACAGGAACTAACAGGCAACTTGACCAATTTCTATCATACATTAATTCACTTCATAGTAATATTGAGTTTATAATAGAAACAGAACAGAATAAGTCCATAAACTTTCTAGATGTAACAATTACCAGACTACACAACAAACATGAGTTTTCCGTATATCATAAACCTACCCATACTGATACAACTATACATAATTCATAATTCATCATCCCATCCTACACAACACAAATTAGCAGCCTACCATAGCATGATACATAGACTGACAGAAATTCCCATGTCAAAAAATAACTTCAAAATAGAACTGAACATCATTAAACAAATAGCAGTAAACAATGGCTATAACGAACAAAGAACTAACGAAACCAAAGAAATTAAGACACGTATTGAAATAGCACGTGCATCATTCATTAAACTTAAAAAGTTTCTTTGTTGTCGGAATATAAGGTTAGAACTACGCCTAAGGATGCTTCGATGTTACGTGTTCTCTACTCTTCTTTATGGCTTGGAAGCGTGGACGTTGAAACAAGTCCATTTGAATAAGTTGGCCGCCTTTGAATTTTGGTGTTACAGAAGAATCCTACGAATATCACGGATTCAAAGAATGTCGAACGTGGAAGTAACAAGAAGGATAGGAAATCAACCGGAAATAATACTAACTATCAAAAGACGAAAACTTGAGTACTTGGGACATGTGATGAGAGGGCAAAAATACTCATTATTACAACTTATTATGCAAGGCAAAATCCGAGGAAAGCGAAATGTGGGAAGACGAAGAACATCCTGGATTAAGAACTTACGGGAATGTTTCGAATGCAGTAGTGCAGAGATATTTAGAGCGGCAGTCAACAGGGTCCGCATTGCCATGATGATTTCCAACCTTCGATAGAAGATGGAACTTAAAGAAGAAGATAACGAACAAAAAATTAACAAAATTTTAAACCAAAAACTCCATAAGAAAGCCCTGAAATTAATCTATCCACCAATACAGAAGGAACCCAGTACCTTCTGCTCTATCACATATACAACAAAAATAGCCAGATACATAAAAAAAAGAAATAACACCAGCTTTCAGAACTAACAATAACTTAAGCAAATATATTAAGAACAATAAGAGCCGAATGAGAAAAGAACTACAGAGTGGTGTTTACAAACTAACTTGTGGTGACTGTCCGAAAACTTACATCGGTCAAACTGGCAGAACCTTTGACAAACGGATAGCAGAATACAAAATAGCTTTCAAAAATAGAAAAACAGACACTTCTACATACGCACTTTATTTTCTAGATCATAATCATTCTTTTAATGATCAGTTTCAAATTCTGCATATTCAAAATAAAGGCCTTAAGCTATCTTTATTAGAATCTATGGAAATTAATAAATTGAAAAATAAAGATATAATTCTGAATGAACAACTCGAGACAAACAGCTCCCCACTCCTCAACCTCTTCAGTTAAAGACTTTAAAAAGGCAAACACATAGTAAACTAAATTACTTGAGAAAGGCACTTTGCCGAAACAGCTGTAGTCACATAGTTGTAATAAATTTTGTGGAAGTATAGAAAACAAACCTTTTCAGTGTTTTATTGTTAGATAAAATGAACTTCCATCAAGTAACGGTCGAATCCATCAATTATTCTTAGATTAATATGTAGTTTAAAAAAAAATTAATGGATATTTTTACAGCCACTTAATAGAACTTCACGTAATTTTTGTTGCAATTTATGTTTGGCTTAAAGAATCACGAATAACTCACAAAAAAAGCACTTAGGTATAGGGAATGCTTAAGATATAAAAAAATACCGTAAAATGTTATTTTATTACAATAACAAAGTATAGGGTGCTTTATTTAAGAAAGCTCAGAAAATACTAGCTCATATTAATGAAAATTATGTATAAGTAAAATAATCTTTGCGAAACAAGAACCACTTTAAAGTTATAAATGTAAATATGAAATTAGTTGTAATAAATTGCATCAAACTAATTTACCTGTAAGTCTTTTAAATAAGTTACCGCATCCAGTACTGCGTTGTATTTAATTTTTCCTTCATTATGCTGCATTACGGTGTTTGCACTTACCCTACTTACCGTCCTGTCTAATTAGATGAAAAATTCATCAATGTCTCTGTCACCGCACTTCATCAGGCTTTGCTCATTTTTCTATTCTTCCTACCACGCCGGTATTCCTAGCTAATGTTTTATCCTGCTGCTTATCCATCCCGTAATTTTATTCTTTCCTTCACCATTAGGTGAATGGGTAATGCATGCCTGATAACTTGTATAGTCACCGTTGATAATGTTATTTAAGCACGTGCTACCTTCAGTAGTGCTTTTCTTTAGACTTTCTCGAGAATCATCCTGTATTTTTTCATGTTAAGCACTTGCTGCCATGTCGGCGACGCGTATAGTACTCCAATAAAATTCTCCTTTTAGCAGTCCGTCCCTGGTCCTCTCACGATGAGCATAATCTGTGTCAACGCCACAGTTTTCTCCTCTGCCCTACGAACGACGTATTTAACGTGTTCACCGAAAGTTTTCCTCCATCTAGGACTGCTCCAAAGTACTTTACTTTTTTGGCAGGTATGATCATGCTCCCTCTAGGAACAAAGCTCTATAGTTTCTGACACTTGGAGCCTTGAGTATCATAGCCTTAGTCTTCTCGTCCGCCAGCATGAGGTCTCTGCTCCCCATTCACGTATTTACTTTGTTGAGGGCTCGGTTCCCTCTATGCATGAATGACCAGTTGCTCTACTAGCACTACCAGGTCACCTGCATATGCTATCACGTTTACACCAATGCCCAGGCCAGTCTCAAAAACCTCAATTTGCAGAACATTCCAGGGTAACGGTTCCAGAACAGAGCCCTGCGGCACTTCCGCCGTGGTCTTCATAGAGCTACCACTCGCTATGTTGATCTATTTATCTGTAAGGTAGCCACTCATCAAGTTCTGCTGATAGGAATATATTCCCAAGAGTCTGATGATAATTTTCCAGTTATTTCCAGCACTATTAAAATCAATTCTTATATCAATGAAGAAATCGGACATAAATCAGAATAAGTCGAACACCATTCCTCTGCTCCTATATTATGGATATCTCCCTCTTGATCAGGCTTATTGCATTAACCGCAGATTTTGCTTTTTTGATACCATACTGGCGGTTGGATATGCCATCTCTCTCCATTATCTCCTTCTCTATCCCTGTCTTCACAAACATTTTAAGAACCTTATCTAAGGTATTTAATAGGCATATAGCTATGTAGGCTACTCTATTGCTTTTCTAGTTCGGGATTAATATGAGATTTAACGAAAAGACAAAAGCTTCGTGTGATAACAAAGCTTTGATAACAAAGCTTCCAAAAGACAAAAAATATAAATCCTTTCTTATGCAGACGGCGCAAGCCTGACCTCAGATAAGAAAGAGAACGTGCATCGAATAGTACAAACATTCAAAACAGAAGCTGAGACATACTCTTCTTCATGTGCCATCTTCTCTAAGATGGTCGGCAACCATCACCGCAATTCGCACTTTCGACACCGCTGCTCTAAAGAGAGTGCAAGAGAGTGCAGTTAAACCAAGCTTTCAAATTCTTTAACCAGGCGATGCGTCTTCCTCCACGACTCCTTCTACCCTGTATTCTTCTTTGTATTATTAACTGCTACAAGTTATAACGCTTTCTCCTCATGGCATGTCCCAGATATTGTAGTTTTCTAACTTTAATTGACCATCGACCACACATATTATGTATGTGTGGAAGAGAAGAGACAAAATCTATTAACCATAGTAGTGCGAGAAGGAGAACTATATGGCCATAAGGTGAATGTAAAAAAAAACTAAAAAAATGGTAATTTTAAAAAAACACACATCAGCTTTAAACATACTAGAAGGCAACAATCTCGTTGAACAAGTGAAAAACTTTAAGCACATAGGATGTTGGATACATGAAACCTTGGACCAAGAACAAGAGGTTAAATGTAGAATAGAACAGGCAAGAAACACCTTCTTAAAGATGCGACAGATACTCACTACCCGTAATCTTGATCTGTCCCTACGATTCCGCATAACAAAGTGCTATGTATATATAGTGTACTATTACATGGCATGAAAGCTTGGACTTTAACAGTCTGATCGTTACGACATTTATAGAGATTTCAGATGTAGGTATTTACATCAGAAAGTAAAAGATTGTTTAGAGTGTCGAAAATGGGAGCCTAGAGATTAATTGCTGGGAAACATTAAGTCGATGCTGTCAAATACACGCTGTACGCAGCCTACGGAGTCTATTGAATGCCACCGGCTAAGTCGGTGGTCACTTCAATTTATCCCGTAATTTTAATTTATTTTAGAATTATTAGAATTACTCTTTTTTAACTATTTTCGGTTGTAAGATAGTTTTTGTCCGTCAAGTTTATTAAGAGTAACGAAAATGAACAATTTTCCTACGGAGTGACGTTATACGCAGCCTACAGCGTCTATTGGAGACCACCGGCCAAGGCATAGAACAACGAATAATGAAATAAAAGATCTCTGTAAAATACAGGATATTTTACGATGGGGAGAACACACAAGGCGAGAAAGGAACCAGCATGTTACACAAATGATAATGGGGAAGAAGCTCCAAAAGCAAGAGATTTCAGATTAACACACATAATAGAGCCTTTAGATCGAATAAGAACAGGTCTAACATAAGAAAAATATTATTAACTACAGATGATTGTTGACTCTCTAGTTATAATGCTGATACCATTTTAGTAGGTAGACAAAATATATTTGATAAAGTTTGGCAACCCTGTGTGCAAACTCTTGATGATTCACTATTATTGTTAAATAGAATTAATTGTTTTGGTATTACATATGCTTGTGTGAAATTATTCAACTTATATTATTTACAAATGGTAAATATTAAAAAACTGATTTTAAAGCGGATATAGTATGCATGGAGCGAATTTGTAACGTCATACGCGCTAATTATAGAACTAGTCAAGAACAATCCATTAATAAAAAAATGAAAGGGATCGAGAAATGTAATATGTATTTTTCTGTGAATTATGGTGTCTAAGAATGATTTAATTCTTTAGATTCAATGAAGATTTTGCTTACGCAAAAATTTAAAAAGATAGAACTTTTTGTAATTTTATTAAGACATGTATAATAAACAACATATCAAAAAGTTCTACTCCAAAAATGGGTGCTTCACTTTTTATTAAACAAATGAACTGCAAAATTAGTTGTTTTTTTAAATACCTACGACAATATTATATTTTAGAAAAAAAACTGAGCTACCCCTGAAAAATTCAGAAAATTTAACACAAAAAACCTTTCATAAAGATTTTTCTAAAATTAAACCTACAGCTTCTATATTTTGTTATTTATAACGCTCAAGTCATCCCTCTCATAAACATTGACGCACTGTATAGTAGCGTTCGACGCGGCGCGCGTTTGTGTTAATTTATTATAATTTCTTAACTAATTGATCAAATTAAATTTTACAAATTGGAAATGAAAGAAGAACATTAAAGCTATCTTATAGTTGTAATAGGAAGAAAACACCTTATGGGCATAAGTACGGTGTGGACGGAAAATGAGACTTGCATGAATTGTGTTTAAAAATTATTTAAAAAGGTATAAATAACACAGCCCAACAAAAAAAAATTTGTCTTGCTGCCGAAAAACATCAACTGATTTTAGTTCATTCATCTGTGCTGATTCCAAAAATACAAACCTTTTCTTTGTATCAGCTCTAGTTTTCGAGATATAACAGACTTATCAAATATTTAAATATTCTTACATTTCTGAATATTCCACCACTATAATTGCAATATGTTTATAAACAAACTTAACAAATTCTAAGACAAATGGGCAAATTAATAAAAGGGCCTATTTTGGTGTTCATTTAGTATTGAAAACTTGCGACAGTGGACGAAAGGACAACGAAAATGTTTAAATTTGGTTTTCCAATGGTATGGAGGGAACCAAAAAATCATTTTGACGATTGCTATTTCTGTTTTGTGAATATAAAGGGCATTAATCTAACAATCGACATACGTGAACATATCTCAACCTGGATTCAGCAATAAGACCAATTCCACATCAGCTCGAGCAGATACCCATTCCAATATTTAGCAGTCTCCTATGTTACCAGAGGATAATTCCGAAACGTTATTTGACGAACTGCAGACTAATAGATTTGAGGAAAACGACAGTGATTTTGAAGGGGATTCAACACGTCCTGAGCGCTTTACTCAGGAAGAGCTAAGCGATCTTATCAGAAATTTGAACCTCCCAAAGGATTCTTCCGAGTTGCTTACCTCCAGACTAAAAGAAAATAATGTTCTTCACCCAGACACCAAAATTACGTACTATCGTAATAGAGATAACAGATCTTTTGCCTTTTTTCTCAGTAAGATGATATGGTTTTTTATAACAATATTAAAGGACTGTTAGAGAAAATGGGTGTATCGGAGTATACACCAGATCACTGGCGTCTTTTTATGGACAGTTCCAAACGAAGTTTAAAGTGTGTCCTTCTATATAATGGCAACAAATATGGAAGTATACCAATTGGGCATTAGAGTGGAATAAATGCTCAACAAGTTTAACAAACACGGTTGTCCTATGAGTATTAAAATTCATTACCTCCTCAGCCACTTAGACCGTTTCCCAGAAAATCTTCACCAAGATATCAAAACGATGGAAGAGGGGTATCAGGGAGATGGGGCTATCACATGATGGCGGATTACTGCTGGAGTCTTCAAAGGGACTGTCCTTTTAAAGCCTTTGCAAGAAAATCATATAAAAGGAAGTTTTTAGGTGACGCCGAATTGGACGAATAACACATTTTTGTTGCGACGCTGCCGGTTAGGTTAGATGAAAAGTTAAGTTTTTTTGGCAGATATGTGTGATGATTTTTGTAAGTACATTATTGTACAATAAATATCTTACTTTTTATTCGTATTTGGTTTATTTCATGGGTAGCAGCACTACATATATGTAGGCAGTGCTGCGTTAAATTACCCTATATGTTAGAAATGTGATCTGGTGTCGTATTTTCTGAAAACGATCTGATGGAGCAAATCTGGTGGCATTTTTGTATTCAGCAGACCCAAATTACCAAGAAACAGTAAAAAAATTTCCGGCAGGAAACTGTGTGTTTACCAGTGTAATAGATAAAGTAATTTTACCTGTAAAGCTCTAAAATGCAGAACTTACTTTTCAAACATCTTCTTAAAATTTAAGAAGATTTAAGAAGAAAACATCATTTTAATGATGTTTCATTTAAAAAAATCTCAAAAATTTAATTCAAATGATATCTACAACGTCTCAAAAAATGCAATTTTTGAAATCTTCGTAGTTTTACAGAATTACTAAAAATTTAAGATATTTAAGAGGATATTGCTTAAGTTTAAACGGATTTCTCACAACTTTATAAAGCTGTTTTTTAAAGCTTAAGATATATCTTTAAAATGCACTAAACTATTTTACTTTAAGAATGACATAAACAATTTCTTTTTGAGAAAATTCAGAGACATAAAAAATGTAATACAAAAGCCGAAAATTATCAGTTAAAAAACTATTTATACAAAATCATCAAAATTTTTCTCTGTACAACTTAGATAAAATATATTTAAGAACACGACTAAACAATAATAAACGTTCAAAAAAATTCTGGAGACATTCTGCATAAGAGCTCAATTTTTTTTTTAATTTTTACATTGTAATGTCAGATTCGGATTCAGTATAATCAAAAACAAAATAGAAACATTTTTGATCAAGGTAAAATGATAAATTCAACGATATTTTTAAAATTATTTAGACAAAACCATTGTTATTGTTTAAACAATTAACAAAATAATTAGGGGCTGAATCTATGAGTAGAACTTTTTACTTTAACTTATACAGAGTTTCAAAATTATGGATTTTTTTTCTGTGAGTATAACTTTTTACTTTAACTTATACAGAGGTTAATTTTTTCAAAAATAGGACTTTGGACGTTAGTTCCATTCTATTTTCTAAGTTAAGTGCGAATTCTATTAAAATCCATAGTCTATTTAGATAGTTAGGGGTTTTTTCCTGTCATAATTTTTCTACACCTTTTCTTTTCATTATTACTGAGGAGTTATCTAATACCATAATATTATCTATCCCTTCTTCTATTATAGCTTTATGGGATTTTTCTAACAATATAGAAATTCAATAAATTTTGTATCGCATTATTATCTCTAACCATTAGTGTCCATTAGCATTCCAAGCTATTAGCTTAATGTCTTGCAGAGCCATATCTATTTATTTTTCTTCTTCTTCAGCCTGTTTACATCCACTCCTGGAGAAAGGCCTCCCCATTAGTTCTCCACTCTTCACTGTTTTGTACTATTTGGTGCCAATTTCTCCCCACTTTTGCTTTGATGTCGTCTAGCCATCGTTTTTGTGGTCTTCCTCTACTACGACTGTGCTCGCGTAGTCTCTAATATACAATGTTTCTTGTCTACCTTTCTTTGCTTTGCCATGACACGTGTCCTAGCCAGTTCCATTTCATTTCGTTAGCGCAATTCTTCTAATTACATCTTCCACCCTCGTCCTGCTTCGCACGTCCTCGTTTCACATAATATGTTCTTTAAGAGATACTCCTAACATAGCTTGTTCGATGGCCCTCTGTGTTTTTCCTAATCTATTGGCTAATAACTTTGTAAATAAGGCGTGTAGAAGCCAAGGGATACAAGTGCATTTTTGGTACTTTTGAGAAAATCAAGTTTGAAGTTAACACCTTTCCTAAATTCTACCGTTTATTTTTCAAAATAGTTAGTGATTGTCTGGTCTTTTTAACTTTAAAAACTTTTATGTAATAGTATATTTATATGAGATTGAAAAAAAGTTAGCATTTTATAAGATATTTTAGAATAAGAAACAGCACTTATACCCATTGTCTTCTAATGAAATACTTGGACTGTACTCAGTGCCGGCGCTAGGGTATAAGGTGCCCGCCTGCAATACTAGCACAGGCGCCCCCCATCCCACACACATACACACAGATACTCGTACAACCCAGCCTCGGGAACATTATGTGTGTTCAAATGGAACAGTGAGACCCACATGTCCGAAGATCAAACCGGTCACACTGCGTAACCTGACCCCGTATCTATCTGACCACCCAAGCTGTACCACCACCCCTCCCCATCGCAGTACATAACGAATAAGGGTAAAAACATGCCGAAGATACATGAATGAGCGCGGTGTAGGTCGCGATCGCGGTCGCTACATCGATATCAAAACAAACCTTCATTTTCTTATGAGATCACACATACCAAGGATGTGTCACCCGTTCACCCTCGCGACATTGCATCGCGGTTTACAGCGATGTCGATGCCAAAATAGGATACGGAAAGTATCTTCGGTATGTTCTGCCAGTCATCGATGTAAAGCTCGACCGCGATCGCGACCTACACCGCGCTCATCCATGTATCTTCGGAATGTTTTTACCCTTACCGAAGATACTTTCCGTATCCTGTTTTGGCATCGACATCGCTGTAAACCGCGATAAAAGGTCGCGAGGGTAAACGGGTGACACATCCTTGGTATGTGTGATCTCATAAGAAAATGAAGGTTTGTTTTGATATCGATGTAGCGACCGCGATCGCGACCTACACCGCGCTCAGCCATGTATCTTCGGCATGTTTTTACCCTTAGGAGGCTTTGTACTGAACGTTACCTTGGATGCACTGGGTAATGGAACACATCCTCTGTATAACTTTATGTGGTTAAACCATCTGATTTTAGGTGTAGCTAGAAGAGCTTTTCTCCCTATTAATGACTTGATTTTGGACTTGTGTCCTAAATATGTGTGTTCCGGGCAGCGAGGCACCGACTTAAGTCGGTGTCCCGCTATCCGCAAATGTCCCCGGTAAATAAAGTTCGGTTACAGTTTTATTGGACCCCTCACCTGACAAAACAACTTCATTTTAACTTTTTTAAGAAGTTGGCTAAGAGAACTAAGATTGTTTTTTTGTGTCATTTCTTCTTTTTCAGCTTTTATTTTTCGATTTGTGCCCCAGATATTTTTTTAATCCATTTTTATTTAACTAAATAAAAATAATAACTTAACCGTAAATTATTAATAGTACTGAGTAGTACTTAAATATAATTTTATATTAATTGACTAGATTCTTTAACTGCAGAGTACAACTTATTCTGTATTATAATCACATGAAATAATACTAAATCTAAAGAGCTCTAAACTAAATTTTATGTAAAATGTTTAGTTTAAATATTATGTTTTTATGGGATTATAATTAACTTGATACCTATTAATAGGTACATAATACTAAAATAATTAGACAGGCGCAAGCGGCAAGCGGCAAGAAAACAGAATTACAATCTTGTTTATTTTACTAGAAATCATTCATTTCCTCTCATAACTGCTGATACAAAACTAACAACTTACAAGACATTTGAAGAACATAACCAAAGCATTCTCATTAAGAGCAAAGTTGTTTGGTTCTTTGACCAATAAATTACATTACTACATGTTAATAAGAATTCTATGCCGCATTGCATATTTTTGTATATTATGTGATATGCAAAACTAACAAACACAGATTAGGGTATTATGATGAATTTAAACCACATTTAAAAAATGAATTTTTCTATTTTAGTATTTTACATAAAACCAGCAGAAAAAGAAGCTCATTTTGGCGCCCCCCAAACAGGGGCGCCCGCCTGCAATGCATCCCTTGCAGGCCCGTTATCGCCGGCCCTGACTGTACTTGTACCTTTATTCTTTTAAATACAATTTAATTAACGAGACACCGAATTTTTGTAAAAAAAGTGAACAATTGCCATATAAAATATAAAAAGTAGGAAACACACTAGAAATAAACTTAACTAGTCATCATCGCTTTCAAAGCAGTTATTTGGTTCGTCGGGTTCTTCCTGAATATTATCCTGAGTACCTTGATCTGGAATTTGTTGTCTTTCCCGTTGTTGGTAAGGCAAATTTCTGTAGAAGTTGTGATGGATGGGAGGCACAAACTGCACTAATTCCATAAGATTACCATATGTTGCCTGTTTTAATAATGGCTTTCTAGGTTCACGTGGTAGATTATTTTGTAATATTTGAGGTTTTCCCCGACGATTCGGTTTCATGCTCAAAGTTTCGAAAAGAGATTCAGTTCCTACACTATTCTTGTAAAACAATGTATCAGGATGATCTTTATATATTATATATTATTTATTAATCAACGTAAGATTTTTGTTATTTACGTTGGTTTACTCTTAATATTGGTTATGAACAAGTGTGCTCGGTGGTACAGTAATTTCCAGCCACGTATAAAATGTAACTAACTTCGCAAAAATATAATTTACTAAAATTACTAGATAGGTATAGACAATAGATTTAGTTTAAAATTACTAACAAGTATTAACGAGCTGGTTGCCAAACGATATAACTAACACTTGTTTGGATGCCAAGGAATATAAGCGTATTCATATCCAATGGCTGCCAAATGATAAACAAACTATTTTCAGGATATAAGTGAAATATCCATAGATGTCACTACTGGTTTTTAAATTCACTTGTATCCTTTGTCCACAACATTAAAATGGGTATTGACTATCTATATTACTGTAATTATCTCAAACTTGACCAAAATTGCACTCATACCCCTTGGCTTTTAGACGCCTCAAATGTCACGGTCTCTATTCCATAGGTCATTAACTGGTAGAATAAAACAGTTGTTTGATACCCTTTTTTTAGATTTCTAAAAAAAATGTAGTTAACATTTGTTCTATGTAGTTAACACATATATATTATTGGAGTTATCCTTTTCGGACCTTGACATTTATTTCTGTGATGTTTTCCAGCACAATTTACGCGCAACGCCTTATTTAATGACAAAAAAGTGTTTATGGAAAATTCTTAACATCAATACGTCCGTTTACTTCAATACAGCAAGCCATATCTTTCAAACTTAGTGATACATTTTGCAACATACAGTAATTCTTCTTATCCGTAAGGTAATCCTTCCTTTTAGTTTCTGAATATTGGTAGGTTTTGTTTTATAACTGGTGTTTTTTAAGCCATTCAATAAAACCACGCCTTCTAATCCATCTTCCTTCCTGGAAAACACTGTACTTATGTATGTATTGCTATTGCCTAACTTAACGCGTGCAGTAAAGTGGAGCTCCATCATGTTACAGTTAAATTTGGGGTACTGTTGTCTGAAAATTTTAAGTAATGAAATTTCTACATTAAAAATCCAATGGAAAATACCTGTTTGAGTTTTTGGTAGGCGAGCTCAAGCGGGGATTTTTGCAGTTACTCGAGCGGAGCGCGTCAGATTATCACTTGGGGAGAAACCTTGTACCATGTATATGTACCTCTACCATATATTGGCTCTTAATACAGGGGAGTTCGTTAAGGGCGGCCCTAAAAATAATATATCTTTAGAAAAAGTCGATATCGTCGGATTAAGATAAGGTAAGTTAAGTATGTACATGCAAAACAGTGTATATTTCAAAAATCTGACGATTTGAGCAGGGAGTAAGGAAATGGGTGAGTCACAAAATTTCACAAGAAAAAAGCGAATATTTCGCGAAATGAACCTCAGATCGAAAAACTGAAAAATACACGTATTCAATGTTTTTGAAAAATCTATCGAATGGCACCGAACACGACCCCCCACTCGGGTGGGGGGGGGGGTGGTTACTTTAAAATCTTAAATAGGAACCTTGATTTTTTAATGCAGATTTGGATCCCTTACGTAAAAAAAACTTTTATTCGAGACATTTTTTCGAATCATGGATAGATGGCGCTATATTCGGAAAAAACTATACGTCCATGGTAAAAACGATTGTTGGAAATGGAAAATTAAATTAAAAAAATAGAAAGTCCCCACTAAAATGGAAAATCCTAATTACCTTTTTTTGGTTTTAGGACCTAATCTTCACAACCCAATAGGTCCCCATAACGCTCGATTGACTGCACATTTAGCATACTTTCCTCGCCTACTATTTGAACTAACCCTACTCAGATTATGTTTTTAAATGTTTTCCAATAAATTTAAATCCGTTTGATGATTTTCTTCGATGAAAAAGAATATAATTCTGATTTGGATAACTCTTTTACCAGACTAATAGTTCGTTTACCTTTTCTGCCAACTTACTTGTAGTAGATTTTGTTATCAAATTTGGTTAGGATATAAATTATTAAATTCATTACACGTTTCTTTTTGATTTGTACGCGTATCACCATACCCTATCATTGAAATCTCAATCAGTTTTTTATCAGATAAAGACTGCATCGTTACTTTCAATAAACATCAAAAAAATTGTTTATTGAAACGTCTAAGTTGTTATTGTTGCAGTCACACCCATCTTAATGTATTTTTTAAACTTGTCCGGATCTAATATCAATTTAGCTACTCGCTACTGAACTTATGGCGTTTAGATATAGGCGTACCTACTACATAAAAAATATTCAGTATTTTTATTAGGGATTTCAAAAAGAAAAAATATATACAGGGTGATACGATGTAAAATTGGAAATACCACAGAAAGTGTGGGGTTAATGTATAACAATAAAACTCGAACGGATTATGGGAGCCGATTGTGTTAGATTTCATCTAGCTCAGTCACTCAGGTATAAGTTCTTCTTCTTCTTCTTCTACGGCACTACAGCCCAAATTGAGCCTTGGCCTCCTTTATTTTTTGCCTCCAGTGCCTTCACCCTTGCTTGTTTGTGGCTGCTCTTCTCCATACACGGACTCCTAAAAGGGCTTGTGCGTCGCTGTTTACTGTGTCTTCCCAGCGCTTTCTTGGCTTTCCAACCGGTCTCTTTCTAATCCAGGGTAATAAGGATTTTCTCGGGACACTCAAAGATCCAGGTAGCTGACTACTTTTTTAGGTATTGTAGACCTATAGGAAGAAAACCTACCTATTTCCTGCCTAGAGTTCGCGTCCGTTTTTTAATTATTAACAATTTAGTACAAAAATCGCGATCTTTCTATTTGTTGCACCCCATTTAAAAGCTAAATAGTTGACATAAAATTATAAAATTCAATTTTTTAGAACATTGAATAATCCTCAAAATGCCGATTTTTGAAAGTAAAATAGTTAATTTGCTGCTGCGCAAACTGCAAAATAGGTGAAAATCCTTATTTGTTAATAACTATTACTAAAACTACCATAGAAATTTAGTGTTTCACCAAAAGTTGGGTATTGGATACTTAACAAACCTTTAAAATTTGAGACCGATCTATTTAGAGAATATCAATGTGGGTTCAGAAAAGGCAGAAGTACTGTGGATCAGGTCTTCAGACTACGAGAAATACAGGCTGAAAGTTACGAATATAATAAAGACATCATGGTTCTTTTCATTGACTTTAGACAGGCTTTCGATCGAGTGAAAAGAAGCGAATTATTCACAGCATTGCAAGACGTGGACGTTTCTCCAAAGCTTATTAGAATTATAAAATTAACTCTCCAAAGAACAATGAATAAAGTCAAGATAAACAATACTATAACAGAAAGCTTTGAGGTCAATCAAGGAGTGCGGCAGGGTGATCCATTATCGTCTACAATGTTTAGCATATTACTAGAAAAGGTTATACAGGAAGCAAACATTAATAGAACAGGTCTGATCTACCACAAAAAACATCAGTGCTTGGCATTCGCAGACGATTTGGTAATCTTGGCTAGGAGCAAAATAGAACTTACAGAAACAGTCATGAAACTCGAGGAGAGGGCAGCAACCAAAGGATTGTATATAAATGAAGCAAAAACAAAGTATATGGAATGGACAAATAAGCAATTCGTTCGGGGGCAATACATAACAATGACAACAGCGAAGGGAACACAGTATAAATTCGAAGAAGTTGAGAAATTTGAGTACCTAGGAACTGTCTTCACAAGAGATCCTAACTGTGAAGAAGAAATACAAAAGAGAATTATGTCGGGCAACCGCGCTATATTTGCTCTTAATGGGTTGTTAAGAAGTAAACATATATCACGAAGAGCAAAACTAAGAACATACAAGACCGTAATAAGGCCGATAGTAACGTATGCTTCTGAAACATGGGTCACAACAAAAAAACACCAACAGTTGTTATTAGTTTGGGAGAAGAAAATACTGCGCAAAATCTTCGGTGGGAAAAATTTAAATGGTCAATGGGTAAGAAGAACAAATAAGGAACTAACTGAGCTTTATCAAGATCCTAACATACTAGCAGTAATTAAGGCGCAAAGACTTAGATGGTTGGGCCATGTGCAGAGGATAATTCCATCTAGAATATTCCCAGAATGGCACTATCTAGTGCATTGGCAGGGAAAAGGCGAAGAGGAAGACCTCACGATGGAGTAATGGAGTTAGAGAAGATATGAGAAGAATTAACGTAATGAACTGGGAAAGAAAAGCGACTGACAAAAGGGAGTGGAAAAGAATAGTACATCAAGCCATGGGCCTACTAGGCTCCTAGTGCTTACCTATTATTATTATTAAAAAAAATGAATCAATATAATCAAAAATCCTAATGCCAAATTTTTGAAATTTTGTAGTTTATAAACATTTAGAATAACTTTACAAATATTGTCCGTAGGAACAATATTTTTATATATGCGAAAAGCTAGTATTTTAACACGAATTTTCAAATAAAAAAATTTAGTCTGGGTTCATTAGGGACAAAGTTAGCCATGTGTTTTCTTTAATTCACAGCTAATTTGTTTATAATATATAAGGAATTTCATTGATGCCATTTTAAATAAGGGGATTTGTATTTTTCGTTAAAAAATTTGCATAAACATTGTATCTTCACAGCACCCTCTACGATTTTTCAAAATTGTAGTTTAAACGGTTACTAGGGAGAACCTACAAATCTACTGAGTTAAAATACCGAAAAAGCAATTTCAGACTAATATACAATTTTCTGTATCTCCGAATCAACTCAATGGATTTTCATCTTTCTTTTTTTAATTTGAATATACATAATTTCTACGTACATTACAAATATGCAATTTGTTTATAAATTTATTAATTAATAATCAGTCTAATTTGTTTAAACAATTCTTGAAAAATATTTTTTTACAAAAATCTATTTTTTATCATAGTATCATTAATGATCATACAAAAAGTTAAAGTTCACTTTAATAAATAAATTATTTTTATTAGATAATTATTTATTGAAGATAATTGATTTATTAAAGTATACCTTAAATGTTTGTATGATTAATAATGATAGTCTGATTAAAAACATGAATTTTTGGGAAAAAATTATTTTTTCAAAAATTGTTTAAACAAATTAAACTTTTTATTAATTAATAAATGTCAAATTTCAAATAGAGAAATTACACATTTGTAATGTACAGAAAAATTACATACAAATTAAAAAAAGAAAGATCAAAATATATTCAGTAGATCCCGAGATATAGAAAATGATACTTAGTAGTTTTAAGTTTAGTCCAGAAAGCCACTGCGCATCCGCTAGGAAAAATATTCTAATTCAGATTTTTTGCACAATCTTACTCAAAAAGGACTCCTTTTAACAAATTTGCATGTTGCAAGGACCAAAAGGTGGTCAAAAATTTTTTAAACGTTTTTTTTTTTTTGTTTTTTCCTAAAATTATTTTTTTTGCATGGAAAAAAGTTTTTTTAGGTTTTTTGGATCATTCCAAAGAGAACAGGTCTTTATTGACTTTTCTCTAAAAATGATAGTTTTTGACATATAAGCGATTAAAAATTGAAAAATTGCGAAATCGGCCATTTTTGACCCTCAAAAACTATGTGAAAAACTGAAAATTTGAATGATACCAAGGTAGGTAGATATTCTTTAAACATCGATTGATGAAATCCCGAACAGTTTTTTGCAATACAATATTCAAAACTCCTTTGTTTTTTAATTGCTAATCAAGCGTGCGCGACACTATTTTCCACCGACAGTATGGTGCAAATGAAAGGAATAAATTCGTTATTTCGTAAACCAGCGACTTTAAGGAAAAATCCCAAAACAGGTCGATTTTTATTTTTTAAGTTAAGATATTGTGGCATATATGGTATACTAGTAACGTCATCCATCTGGACCTGATGACGTAATCGATGATTTTTTTAAATGAGAATAGGGGTCGTGTGCTAGCTCATTTGAAAGGTTCTTCAATTCTCTATTTAGTAATATAAACATTTACATAATTATTTATACGGGGTGTCCAAAAAAAATTTATTAAATTAAATTATTTGACAAAAAAAGAAGTAGAAGGAGACCCTGTATACCTAATTATGTAAATATTTACATTACTGAATAGAGAATTGAAGAACCTTTCAAATGAGCTACCACACGACCCCTATTCTCATTTAAAAAAAATCATCAATTACGTCATCACGCCCAGACGGATGACGTCACTGGTATACCATATATGCCACAATATCATAACTTAAAAATAAAAATCGACCGGTTTCGGGATTTTTCCTTAAAGTCGCTGGTTTACGATATAACGAATTTATTCCTTTCACTTGCACCATACTGTCGGTGGAAAATAGTGTCGCGCACGCTTGATTAGCAATTAAAAAACAAAGGAGTTTTGAATATTGTATTGCAAAAAACTCTTCGGGATTTCATCAATCGATGTTTAAAGAATATCCATCTACCTTGGCAACATTCAAATTTTCAGTTTTTCACATAGTTTTTGAGGGTTAAAAATGGCCGATTTCGCAATTTTTCAATTTTTAATCTCTTATATGTCAAAAACTATCATTTTTAGAGAAAAGTCACTAAAGACCTTTTCTGTTTGGAATGATCCAAAAAACCTAAAAAAACTTTTTTCCATGCAAAAAAAAATAATTTTAGGAAAAAAACAAAAAAAAAACGTTTAAAAAATTTTTGACCACCTTTTGGTCCTGGTAACATGCAAATTTGTTAAAAGGAGTCCTTTTTGAGTAAGATTGTGCAAAAAATCCGAATTAGAATATTTTTCCTAGCGGATGCGCAGTGGCTTTCTGGACTATTTGCCTTTTTTAGTTTTTGATCTCGTGCATTTGTCGGTTCCCAGCTCCCCCTTCAGTTACCACGTCTAGTCACCAACGGAACAACATTTTTAAAAATTCATGTAAAATACCAACTTTTCGAATATGTACAATGATTTTTTCTACGGACAATATTTTTAAAGTTGTTCTAAATGTTTATAAACTACAAAATTTCAAAAATTTGGCATTAGTATTTTTTACTATATTAGAAATTTTTTTTTATATTTTTTTAAGTACATTTTAATAGTATCACTTTTCTACTTTCGTTTAACATACGCAGAATTGCCTTATCTTCATTATTTTCTGTCTTATGTTAATGCAAAATAAAGGTCTCTGGGGTATACAAATAGAATAACTTTTAAACTAATTAATGGATCGGTCTCAAATTTTGAGGGTTTGTTAAGTATCCCAATACAAACTTTGGGCGAATCACTAAAGTTTTAAAATAGTATTAAGTAAAAGTTATTAACAAATAACGATTTTCACTTTTTTGAAGTTTGCGTAGCAACAAATTAATTTTTTAAATTTAAAAAATCGGCATTTTGAAGGGTTTTTAATGTTCTAAAAAATTAAATTTTGTAGTTTTTTGTCAACTGTTTAGCTTTTGAATGGAGTGCAAAAAAATCGAAAAAATCGTGATTTTTGCACTAAATTGTTATTAATTAAAAAACGGACGCAAACTCTAGGCAGGAAACAGGAATGTTTTTTCCTGTAGGTCTACAATAACTAAAAAAGTAGTCAGCTACCTGGATTTTTGAGTGTCCCGAACATGGTCTATTTCTAGCTTATCACCCTGGAGTATTCCCTACATTCTAGCATTCAGTGCTCTTTTTGGTAGCCTATCCTCTCCCATTCTCATCACATGTCTGGCCATTTGCAATCTTTGTATTCTAATGAAGTCTGACAAGGGTGTTTCCTTATAAAGTTGATAAAGCTCGTTGTTGTATCGACTTCTGAAGATTCCGTTTTCCCTCACAGGTACTACTATTCTCCTCAGTACCAGGTGTACGTTAGTTTTATCTTAATCGAAAAAATGAACACCGAGTCTTAAAAGGGCAAAATAAAACATAAAATTAACTAATCATATTAATTTTACATTAAGGCGATAGGCGCAAAATTTGGGGCCAATGGTTTTTAAATAGATTATATTTTTTTTTCGGATCCTGTGAAAACTAATAAGTATTTTTGAAAAATTTTAACGCAGAATGAAAGATTACATTATTGCCGAGGGCTGAAAGTCCCTGAAAAACTTCTATAATGTTTATTTTAATAAGTTACCGGGGTGAAGGCGAAAGAAAAAAAGATAAAATTGAGTGTGATTTTTAATTTCAAATATCTCATTCAAAAAAAACCTTTTGTTTATTCTAAGAGACTTTTGGCCCTCGGTAATAATGTAATTTTATATTCTGCGTTTAAAGGTTAAGATAGGCAAAATGCCCTCACTCCCAGATTTCAATTGTTTTCATTTTTTTTATACGTTCTATGCAATTAAAAAATGAGATTACGCGGATTTTTAGCTCGCCACCCCTTACCCCTCCCCACAGCCAAAAACGTAGAATTTTAATTTTTTAGTTGGGTTGCAACTGATTTAAAAATTTCAAAAAATTTACACTTGTAGCTGAGGCTTTTATAAAACATCTCCATTTTTTATGGAATCGTAGGTCGAGTGTACATATCCTCAATTTTTTTTATTTTTTTTAAGCTTATAATTTTTTTTGGAGCTGGCTGCAGGTCCAATTTTTTTGAATTTTGTATATTTCATCAAAAACTATCTCTCTGGATTTTTTTCAGATTTTTCCGTCAACTGTGCCATCTTGAAAAATCTGGAAAACTGTTTTTTAGGGGGTTTTTGGGGATTTTCTCAATTTTATAGACTTCAAAATAGATCAACTGAAGGTTTTGTTGATAGATTATGTATAATTTGAAATAACTGAGTATTTTAAGATATTCAAAAATTCGGCGAAACACTTTTAAACCTTCCAAAAACCATGTTTTATTAAAGTTTTGTAAGGGTTTTTGCGGGTCTAATCATATTTTTTGAGGTCGATACAGTCTGAATATTTTTTTTTTATTTTCTTACGTTCTATGTGATAAAAAAAATTAAGACTCACCGCAATTTTAACCCACCACCCCTTCCCCCTCCCCCACAGCCAAAAACGTCAATTTTTCGATTTTATATTTTTTTAAGTTGGTTTTCAACTAAATTATATATTACAAAAAATTCACAAGCACAGCTGAAGCTTTTACAAAACATATATTTTTATGGACTCGAAGGTCGAGTGTACATAACCTCAATTTTTTTTGTTTTTTTTTACTGACTTTTTTCAAATTTTTCCGTAAGGTGCGCCATCTTCAAAAATCCGCAAAACTGGTTTTTTCGGTGGTTTTTAGGGATTTTCTCCATTTTATATACTTCAAAATAGACAAACTCAAGGTTTTTTATAGGTTACATATAATTTGAAATAACTGAGTTTTTAGGGATATTCAAAAATTGTGCAAAACACCTCTAAACCCCCCAAAAACTATGTTTTTTCAAAATTTTTAAAGGTTTTTCAGTGGTTACTCATACAGGCCTGGATCCCGTGTATCAAAAACAAGTTTATTAATAGCAAACTGAAAATTTGTTAATATAGCTTAACGGTCTGACACTTTTTGATGTACGGGAACACTGGAACAGGCGAAGTTTTAATTGTTGAACAGGTTACAAGTTTCGAACGCCAGACTACAAAACGTCCCATGTATTCTGTTGGACAGAACTTCCAGTTGATTTGTTAGCCTTTCATTAAACCCTCATGCAAAAATCAAACTGCTATTTACCACCAATATAATTACTGTCATTTGACATATTCTACGTGTCGGACTTATTAAAAATGCTCAACATATTTGTCGGACAAACATTTTTTCATATATTATATAAAGTTTGCTATTGAATAAACTTAAAAACAACCTGCTAGTTTTCACAATCATAAACTTGTCAGGATGGCACCTTCCAAAATTAAAATTACGTTTCACAATTAAAACTTCCCCTGTTCCAGTGTTCCCATACCTACATCAAAGTTTGTCCAATTAGACACCGTTAAACTATTAACAAATTTTCAGCTTGCTATTAATCAACTTTTTTTTTGTTACGTGGGTTTTCACCTTCTACCCCCCCCCCCCCCCCAACCTGTCCACAAAAACATAATTTTTTCGTTTTATTTTTCTTTTCTCTTTTTTTGCACAGACTTACTCAAAAACAGGCCCTTATAACAAATCCGCAAATTGCCAGGTAGTACCGCAGTCTAAAAATTGTTTAAACAATTTTTTAAACAAATTCAAAAAATCAATTTTTCACTTCGGACAATTTGTTTTCGATTCTCTGGATCAATCTGAGTAAAAAAGGTCTCTTGTGATTTTTCTCTAAAATTGACTATTGTTGAGTTATACGCGATTTAAAATTTGAAAAACCCGAATTAATAACTCGAGTAAAAATTATTATTGAGAGTCAGATATATTATATGAAAGTCAGAAAGTGACCAAACCAAATTTTAAAGCTCCCCATCCCTACAAGAGGCTGGAGAAATTTTTGTCATTATTTTATTACTAAGCTATTATTTTTAATAATTAACTAAGCACGTATTGAGGCGGCCGTCCGCGAGAGAGATGTACCATTTATTTGACGTTTTAAAAAAATATCGATTGGAAGTCAAAAATACGTTTTAAAAAAATAAAAAAGGAATTTTGAGGTCATAATATGTACCTACCTACACTCGATCTACAGGTCCATAAAAAATAGACATGTTTTGTAGAAGCCTTGTAGAACCCTAGACGTTTTTGTGGGGGCAGGGGGAGGAGGTGGTGGGCTAAAAATGCGATAAGTCGTATTTTTGAATCACATATAACGTAAAAAAATGAAATAAAAATATTAAGGCTGTATCGATCTCAAAAAAATCATTAAAATCGCAAAAACCCTTACATAACTTGAAAAAACTAGATTTTGGGGGGTTTACAGCTGTTTTGCCAAATTTGTAAATATCCTAAAATACTCAGTTATTTCAAACCATATTCTATTAAAAAAACCTTGAGTTGATCTATTTTGAAGTCTATAAAATGGAGAACATCCCCAAAAACCCCCTAAAAAACAGTTTTCCGGATTTTTCAAGATGGCGCAGTTGACGGAAAAATCTGAAAAAATCAGAGAGATAGTTTTTGATAAAATACACAAAATTAAAAAAAATTGGACCTGCAGCCATTTAAAAAAAAGTTATAAGCTTTAAAAAAAATTAAAAAAAAATTGAGGTTGTGTACACTTGATCCACGAGTCCATAAAAAGTGAACATGTTTTGTAAAAGCCTCAGCTACACGTGTGAATTTTTTGAAATTTTTAGATCGATTGCAACCCAACCAAAAAAAAATTAAATATAAAAATCTACGTTTTTGGCCATGGGGGGAGGGCTAAGGGGGGTGGCGAAGTAAAAAATCCACGTACTCTTATTTTTTAATCGCATAGAACGTAAAAAAATGAAAAAAAATGAATTTTTGAGTAAGGGCATTTTGCCTATCTTAAAAAGGTACCCTTTTTCAAAAATATTTATTAATTTTCTCAGGACTCGAAAAAAATGAATGTATTTAAAATGCATTGGTCTGAGATAAATATGAAACAAAATGAGATTTTAATAATAACAAGCAACTCCTGCCTATAGATTTACAAGAGATTTAAGTGATACTTATGGCACTGTTGGATTGCGTGTTGAACGTGGATGATCTAGAGGTTTGCCATGTAAGTATCTTCAAGTAGCCGTTGTGCTTTTAAAGGCAGCTGCAGTTTCAATTTGTGGTATTATTCCACGTGTCTGCATCGTCAACGATGTGTTGTAGAAGGCTTCAGGAAGTCCATGTCGAAAAGGGGAACAAAAATATTTATACTAAAGCCAAAAAACTAGAATGATAAACTTTGTATTAGAAACATCATACATTTTAAAATTTCTTTGCTATATTTTTGACGATTACTATTTTAGGTTATAAGGTTACAAGGTTATATAAAATAACCTTGTAACCATGTAAAAAATCGAGTCAAAAAGAATGTCAAAATTATCAAAAAAGGTTTGAATAATTATCAACTACAAGTGAAAAATAAAACACTACTCACCTCAAGAAGTTTTAACAAAATAATATAATATTGGACACAATCCTCAACTTAAATAGATAACAGACATGAATCAAAAAACGTTCCCTTCCAGTTAATTTGAGACTGACGTGACAGAACTGAAGTCAAGACAAATATTTGCCAACTGACAAATATTTTATATCCACTTGCGAGTGGACACAGAAACCACAGAAATTTTATATGCCCATGATTAAGTTAGCTATTGCCTTTGAATATGGGTAAAAGATAAGGATAGAACGTAATTGGAAGATCAAACAGGATATTTAGTTGATAAAAAATGGTGCGCCAACCATTTTTAGAAGAAAAATAGTAAAACAAAACAGAAAGTTATGAAATGAATACAATCAACCGAATTTGGAAGAAAATAATTATTTAAATATAAATATCAAACATGTCACGTTTATAACGTTACAACGTTCCTGTAAATGTGTGATTCCCTCGTATTGACAGAAGTAGAGAACAATATTTTTAATTCTACTTTTACGGCGAACCGGAATCAATCTAAATTTGGTACACACGTCATGTTTAGGATTTTTGAAATGTAATCGATAAATCACGAAGATAATAAATAAAGGATAGTAAGGAATTACTCATACGTTTTTATTGAATGTGGAGATTGTTACATATTCATAAATTTCGATATGAACACAACCTGGTTAGCATTGAAATATTAATTCTTTGAAATTTAGCCTATAGTGTTTTAATCTTTTTAGATTTGTAAGTATTATTATATCCTAGACCAGGCTATCTAGACCAAAGAAACACCGGAATAAATCGATTTTTAAATACACCACACAGAGACTTACAACTTTTTGCATTGTGTTCTGGATGGCACCAGGAAAAAATTCTAAAAAAAAGTAGATAACTGAATGGAAATGTATAACTGTATTTGTATTGCATAAAATGCATCCAAAAGTACATGTAATTTTTGGGGACATATCGAATGTTATGAAAACATGTCAAAATCAGTAGATATATTTAGTTAGATATATTATATCTAGGCCAGATTTTATTATTCGGGGTGATTGTGGTCACCCACCCATATTGATGCAAACAGATTACTCGGGGATTCTTGAGGATGTTGAACACGAATATGACATCAGAATGACTCTCGAAGCACCTTGTGCCCAGACTGACTGATATCAGTGATATGCAGGCCATCTTCTGGAATTTCGACAATTTTCGACACTTAAATGAAAAAACATATTTTTTAACTTTCAGCGTTTCAAGTTTCAACTTTCAAGTTTAAGATAGTAGAGCCAATATATATATATATATTATTTCCTGTTACTCCGTAAAGGAGCATAGGGCATCCACGAAGCTTCTCCATTGGACTCTGTCTCTAGCCATACCTGCTACCTCTCCCCAGCTCTTTCTCATACGTTTGTAGTCAGCTTCAATTGTTCTTCTCCAGGTCGTTGCGGGTCGTCCTTGCTGTCTTCGTCCTGCTACTGTCCATTTTAGAGCTTTCTTTGTTATATCTGCGTTGTCCTTTCTCAGGGTGTGTCCCAGCCAATTCCATATTTTCCTTTTAATTGCAATTTAAATTGGCTCTTGTTTGGTTTTCTTCCAGAGTTCCTGATTTGTAATGATGTTGGACCAGTATACTTTTAAAATTTTTCGGAGGCACCTATTTACAAATACTTGGAGTTTTTTTACAAGTTCCGTCTGTTATTGCCCAGGTCTCGCATCCATACAATAATACTGTTTTAACCTTACTATTAAATAGTCTTATTTTGGTGTTTTGACTAATTTGTGTTGACCTCCATATGTTTGAGAGTGTTCCAAATGCTTGTTGTGCTTCTCTAAGTCGATGTTTAATGTCCGCCTCGATTTCACCATGTACGCCAACTATACTTCCTAGATAGCAAAATTCTTGTACCTGTTTTACTTCTTCTTGATTGATATATAATTTTTCCTGTCGGAATTGACCTATTCTCATCTCAACTGTCTTATTGACATTTATTCGGAGACCAATCTCTGCCACCTCTTTCTCCAGTTTACTTAGAATGTTCTTCATAATGTGATACCAGGCATATATCATCTGCATATTCCATATCGACCAGTTTCTTACCATCTAAGTAGTTCCAAGGGATTCCGATTTTTTTGTCTATGGATTTTTTGTAAAATGTAGTTGAGACATATATTGAAGAGTAGTGGTGAGAGTATACAGTATACAGCCTTGCTTTACCCCCTTCTCTATTTCTATTTTGTTCGTCATTTGACCCTTATGTAATACCTGGAATGTTGTTCGGTTATAAATCATTTGTATTATTCTAATGATCTTAGGTGGAATTTTCACGTGGCTTAAAATATTCCAAAGAGCTTTGTGTTTTATGCTATTAAACGCTTTGGCAAAGTCTACAAACGTCATTATCAGTGCTGCATTCTTTTCTTTAATTTCTTCTATTATGATACGTGATGTAGCAATCTGGTCAATACAGGATCTTCCCCTTCTAAAACCCGCTTGTTCATTGTGAAGATTTTTGTCGATTTCGACGTTAATTTTTGATGTACAATATAGGCTAGTGTTTTATTTATAGAACATAATAGCGTTACACCTCTCCAGTTTTAAGCTGCGCTTCACCTTTTTTTGGGAGATTTATTATGATTCCATTATTCCACTCTGTAGGTACATGTTCTTCATTCCATATCTTTGTCAGCAATGGTGCCAGTAACTCCACTGTTCCCTCAATGTCAGCTTTCCACAATTCGGATGGGATATTGGCAATTCCCGCTGCTTTGTTATTCCTCAGGTGGCGGATTGATTCACATAATTTGTTCTTCGTTGGGCTCTCTGCATTTATTTTTAAACAGTTTTCAATTGGTCCTGCTGCATGGTCTTCTTGCGCAAACGGTTCGTTTTCTTGCTCTGCTATGAGTTCTTTGTAATACTCTTGCCATCTATGGGTCTGTTCTTCTGTCGTTGTGAGAAGTTGCCTTTTTTTATCCTATAGTGGTTTGTTATTGTTTGTGTTCCTGTTTGCCAAACGCTTGGTGTTTCTATAAATAATTCTCTTTGGTTATTTGTTGCTGCTGCTTCTTCTGCTGCTCGAGCCATTCCCTCTGTCCATTTTCTCTTGTCTCCTCTAGAACTCTTTTTTACCTGTTTATTTGCAGCTTTATATTCTTGGGCTACTTTAAGAGCCAATATAAACATCATAAATGTGTCAATGAGTTGTACATGTAAAATGTCCTCTAAGATGCTTAAACCATTGATTGAATAAAATAAATAAATAGCTGGCTTTTAAGAACAAACTATATTAATTATAATATTCTTTTTATTTGAAACTGTTCTGGACACTAGATGCTCCAGAGACCTTCAGCTATGTCATAATCGTACTCAGCGACCCCGAAAAGCCCCGAATACTATGCATTAATAATTCATTGTGGAAAAACCTCGAAATTTGACCTGCCTTAGCGGTACCTTCGGCACCAGGTACTTCGGAAGGTTGGTTCTGTCATTCGTGTTCAGCGACCCCAAAAACCTCCAAGTAATCTGTTTACATCAATTATTGAGTCCCTAAAACTCTCGAAACTCTAGAAGAAAACGTTTCTTAGCAGTCAATTTGAGTACCTGGTGCTCTGGGGGTCGTCGACCACAAAAACCCTCCGAGTAAGAAGTCTAGCCCTTAATATACTGGCCCAAATTCGACATAATCCAAAAAATTGCATGCGCTTTTGGGTACATTTTATTCACTGTAATTATGCACTGCAATTATGCTTTCCACCAATTTTTCTATTGTGGACTTTTCCTGACGTCATCCTGACCCAAACATAATAATGCAATAAACACAACGCAAGTCGATAGGTGCAATTATACTAGAAAAATATAAATAATAATCCCATCCTCTTATCTCTCCTGTACTAAACAAAATACCAAAAATTAAATTTATTTTTTTTTTATTTTCTTCATACTATATCTACATTTAAGTCGACTTTACACTACATGATTTATCATGTGATTTGTCATATGATTTTTCCCATGACGAGCCGCATGACAATGCTTATGACAAAGCGAGCCGTATAAACAATGCAAAATCATATGACAAATCACACAGTGTAAACATGTAAATTTCAATTCATGACCAAATCATATGACAAATCACATGATAAATCATGTAATGTAAAGTCGACTTACGTCAATGAGGGTATTTGGCTCCGAATTCCATCCTACTATATCGATTTACTTGATATTTTCACAGTAAGTAGGGAATATCTCAAGAAACAGTCTACTCTATATACTATGGCGCTTTTATCTTGGGGGCGGTTCCCACCCCTTCAAGAGGGTGGAAATTTTTTTGGTCAAAATAACCACGGAAGTGGCTATAGAACCTCATTCTAAGCAAAAAATTTTTGTAAGTTTTTTTAAAACTCAATATTTTTTGAGTTATTCGTGGTTGAAAATTGGCCGTTTTCATTGAAAAATGACACCTTTTCGGACGGTTTTTTGCGAATACCTTAAAAACTCTAACATATTAGCATCTAACCAAAAACCTATATAAAACATTTTTGTAGCTTATAAAAAAAACAAAGAGATTCTTTCCTTTATAAATCTTCTAGTTATAATACAAAAAGAGATTATGGTAGGTGAAAAGAGTTTGTTTTTTTGTGCATGCTCAAATCGGTGTAATCAACTTGAAATAACAGAGAAACGGTCGATTTTAGGTGTATAATTCTACCAATACCTGTTGTAGATCTTTAAAACGAGCAATATTAACCCGGCACCTGCCACCTGGCTTTGCGAGGCGTTAATTGCCACCTGGGGTGTTCACAGCACCCCTTAAAAATTTTCTGTGATCTACTTGTTTAAAAAACAAAATAATGCGTTGAGTAACACAAGAATATAAAAAAACATGTTTTATTAATTTATTATCCACTAATATGTTATAATAGCAAGTACCAAGCCATAATAAATGAAGTGAAGTAAAATATCTAAAAAAATTAAGATTTTGTGAGTATAGAGTCTATATTAATAATTTAAATGAGTTATTTCAATAAAAAATAATAATTTGACCTGTTTATCAAATATACAAAAAAAAAATTAAAACTTAAAGTGCCACATGATGACACTCCAATTCGACTTTAGAGCTACAAGTTCAGAATGACACAAAATAACCACTTTAAACGCTAACACATCTATGGTATATAATATTATAGAAAGCTACTATGACGCACAGCACGGTTACCAAACTTGAAATACCAAATATTTGATAAAAATGTGCTATGGGGTGCTGGTAGCACCCCACAGTAGCAGTATTAATGTAGTTTAAGAAAAAATGAGAAGTATATTTAACCCCTCGTCCACCAGAATTTAAATGGATCGTTTTTCTTCTAAAATACCTTTTATTTTAGTGTTGTTTCTATGTTCAAAAAGTTGGACGGGTTTAAAATAAATAGTTTTTGAAAAAAAATAGGATAAAATTATGGAGCGCATTTTCAAATTTTCTTAAAAATCTTTTTTTCTCTATGTAACTCGAAAATGATAAGAGAGAGGAAAAAAGATATTATACAAAAATGTAGGGCTTTTTAGATAAAAAATTTGTTTTTGCTTTTTGTTACTGTGTCTCTTATTATTTTCAAGTTACATGGAGAAAAAAAAAAATAAAAAAAGAATTTTTAAGAAACGCTTTTCTTTAGTTACGAGCGGCTAAAATTAAAAATACTATAAAAAAATCAACTAAAACGCAAAAAATAAATAAATTGAAAAATCTAACACATTCGTCAAAGAAAAGCGTGGCGCGTCTTCGTCGAATAAACGGTTTTCGCCCCACGCTTTTCTTTAACGAATGTGTTAGATTTTTTCAATTTTTTTATTTTTTGCTCTTTGGTTGATTTTTTTATAATATTTTTAATTTTAGTCACTCGTAACTAAAGAAAAGCGTTTCTTAAAAAAATGTTTTCATTTTTTTTATTTTTTACTTTTTAATCTTAAACTTTTTAAACATTAAAATATATCGTCATGTTTATTAAAATATGTTTAAAACATATTATGATGTACAAACATGAAAACTAGTCAAAATCGGCAAAAAATTTGAAACTTTATTGTTTATTTATGAAGCATAACGTAAACAATTAACGTAAAAAGTGAAATTATGTATAGTTCATATAATTAGCTGCAATCTGTAAAAGTTTCAAGTTTCTTCATTGTAATAAAAAAATATGAAAAAAAAAAATTAAGAAACGCCTTTCTTTAGTTACGATTGACTAAAATTAAAAATAGTATAAAAAAAATCAACCAAAAAGCAAAAATTAAAAAAAATTGAAAAAATCTAACACATTCGCAAAGAAAAGCTAGGCGCGTCTCCATCGAATAAACGGTTTTCGCCCCACGCTTTTCTTTAACGAATGTGTTAGATTTTTTCAATTTATTTTTATTTTTTGCTTTTTGGTTGATTTTTTTATACTATTTTTAAATTTAGTCACTCGTAACTAAAGAAAAGCGTTTCTTAACTTTTTTTTTATTTATTTTTTACTTTTTAGTCTTACACTTTTTAAACATTAAAATATATCGTCATGTTTATTAAAATATGTATAAAACATATGGTGAACTAACATGAAAAGTAGTCGGAATCGGCAAAAAATTTTAAACTTTATTGTTTATTTATGAAGCATAGCGTAAACAATTAACGTAAAAAGTGAAATTGTGTATAGTTCATATCATTAGCTATAATCCGTAAAAGTTCCAAATTTTTACATTGTAAAAAACGAGAGTATTTAAGCATTTTCCATTAAAATCGTTTTTTTTAATTAAACGATTAATAAACATAAAAAAATATTTTTATTGACTATTCGTGAATTGTTCCCTCGAATGCATATGTCTGCAAATTTTTATTAATTTGCACTGGAGAAAAGGCAGTTAAATTAGCGTCTAAAGATTTGACGCAAACTATTGAACTAAATAAAAGCATTTAAAAAACAAGAGAATTTAGGCATTTTCCGTTAAAATCGTTTTTTTTTATTTAAACAATTAATAAACATAAAAAAAATTTATTGACTATTCGTGTATTGTTCCCGCGAATGCATGTGTCTGCAAATTTTTAGTCATTTTCATTAAAGAAAAGGCAGTCAAATTAACGTCCAAAATTTTACCCAAACGATTGAACTAAAGAAAAGCGTTTAATTAATTAATACACCAAAATGAATTCTAATGTTAATTGTAGCACAAAACGTTTTTCTAAGACTACGATAAAAACACGAATTTTTTTAATTCAAGTTTTGGTTGAAGTTTTGTTTCGTGTCGTATTGAAATTTGACACGAATAAGCGCCGATTTATATACAGAGTGGGCCAAATAAAAGGAGCCACCCCGATATTTGGCAGTATTTATTGAATTTTAAGAAAATAAAAAACAGGTCAATTTTTGATCTAAGGGGGACACATTTTTACGGTACAAACATCTGTCATTTGTCAACTCCCTCCCTTCCACTTCCCCCACCCCTTATTTTTAAATAGGGAATAGGGGGCGTGTGCTAGCTCATTTGAAAGGTTATTCAATTCTCTATTCAGTAATATCAACATTGACATAAAAATGTATACAGGGTGTCCAAGAAAAATTATTTTAAATTAAATTAATTGACACAAAAAGAAGAATGTATGTAATTTATTTAACTCAGAATACATTCTACTGCTGATAAAAAACAGAAAACAATGTTTATTTGGTAAATAAACACTGTTTGTTGCTTAAATTCAATATTCAACCTACCAAGAGGCAGATGGGTGGAAGCTTGAACATTAAAATTAAGCAAAAAGCAGTGTCTATTTATCAAAAAACATTTTTTTCTGCTTTCTGTCAGCAGTATAATGTGTTCTGAGTTAAATAAATTACATACATTCTTCTTTTTGTGTCAATTATAACCTTTCAAATGAGCTAGCACACGACCCCTATTCCCTATTTAAAAATAAGGGGTGGGGGAAGTGAAAGGGAGGGAGTTGACAAATGACAGATGTTTGTATCGTAAAAATGTGTCCCCCTCAGATCAAAAATTGACCTGTTTTTTATTTTCTTAAAATCTAATAAATACTGCCAAATATCGGGGTGGCTCCATTTATTTGGCCCACTCTGTATAAACAAATATATAAGCGTTCAAAATTTGAAACTTTATTGTTTATTTATGAAGCATAACGTAAACAATTAACGTAAAAAGTGAAATTATGTATAGTTCATATCATTATCTACAATCCGTAAAAGTTTCAAGTTTCTACATTGTAAAAAACAAGAGAATTTAAGCATTTTCCATTAAAATCGTTTTTTTTTATTTAAACAATTAATAAACATAAAAACTTTTTTTTATTGACTATTCGTGTATTGTTCCCGCCAATGCATATGTCTGCAAATTTTCATTCATTTGCATTGAAGAAAAGGCAGTAAAATTAACGTCTAAAGATTTGACGCAAAGTATTGAACTAAAGAAAAGCGTTTAAAAAGGAAGATTTTTAAGAGAATTTTTTGAAAAAAAAATAAGATCAAATTATAGAGGACATTTTCATCAAATTTTCTTAAAAATCTTCTTTTTCTCTTTTTTGAAAAATGTTGTTTTTGCTTTTTATTACTGTGTCTCTTATTATTTTCAAGTTACATGGAGAAAAAGGAAGATTTTTAAGAGAATTTAAAAAAGCCCTGTATAATTTTAATCTTATTTTTTTCAAAAATCATTCGTTTTAAAACCGTCCAACTTTTTTAACGTAGAAATAACACTATAGTGAAAAGTATTGTAAAAGGAAAATTATGCAATTAAATTCTGGCGGATGAGGGGCTACATATACTTCTCACTTTTTCTTTAAATACACTAAATTAGTTTGAATGCAATAGACATTTAATATTGCTCGTGTTCAAGCACTACAAAAGGTATTTGTAGCATTATACACCTAAAATCGACCGTTTCTCTATTATTTAAAGTGGAATACACCGATTTGAGCATGCACCAAAAAAACAAACTCTTTTTCCTACCATATCTCTTTTTGTATTATAACTAGAAGGTTTAAAAAGGAATGAGTCTCTTTGTGCTTTTATAAGCTACAAAAATGTTTTATATAGTTTTTTAGTTAGATGCATAGTTTTTAAGGTAGGTATGTATTCGCAAAAAACCGTTCGAAAAGGAGTTATGTTTCAACGAAAATGGCCAATTTTTAACCACGAATAACTCAGAAAGTATTGAGTTATCCAAAAAAATAATTATAAAACAAAGATGAAGTAGTTTTCAATCCTAATAGCAATATTAATAATATTTAAAAATATTAAAATATTACTAAAAGATTTTTAAATTGAAAACTTATTGGTCCATTTCCTTGGTAACACCTCCATGGCTTCTAAAATTTGCAAGCCAGATGGATGCTGAAGCGAAGAAGATAAGAGGGAATTCAAAAACTTACAATTCACGACCCCGTCTGTTCAATGTTGTTATTTTTATTTTTATATTGGTCGTTACTTCTTTGAGCAACTAGCATTTTTTGTTGGAATTTACCAGCTGAACTGACGGGGTCGTGAATTGTAAGTTTTTGAATTCCCTCTTGTCTTCTTCGCTTCAGCATCCATCTGGCTTGCAAATTTTAGAAGCCATGGAGGTAGGTACCAAGGAAATGGACCAATAAGTTTTCAATTTACAAATCTTTCAGTAATATTTTAATATTTTTAAATATTATTAATATTGCTATTAGGATTGAAAGATACTTCATCTTTCAATTGCCAGATGACGCTTGTCACCTAGTCCATTGACGTCAGTTGCGGTGTGGGGGATAAACTCTCGGTGTTGGTCAATTGGAGTATGGAGTGGCAGGCCTACGTTCTCTCCGATGAGACTCCAACAAGAGTCGAAAATCGTCGATTCAGAGGGCTGGACTGCGCTCCTTATTCTAATTGAAAAATAATATTGTTTTGCCTTCGCATTGCAACTGAATAAAAATGGAATTTTTATTTTATTTTTATTTTTATATTGGTCGTTACTTCTTTGAGTATCTAGGTCCATTTTCTGTTGGAATTTACCAGCTGAACAGACAGGGTCGTGAATTGTAAGTTTTTGAATTCCCTCTTGTCTTCTTTGCTTCGGCATCCATCTGGCTTGCAAATTTTAGAAGCCATGGAGGTAGGTACCAAGGAAATGGACCAATAAGTTTTCAATTTAAAAATCTTATAGTAATATTTGAATATTTTTAAATATTATTAATATTGCTATTAGGATTGAAAACTACTTCATCTTTCAATTGCCAGATGACGCTAGTCACCTAGTCCATTCACGTCAGTTGCGGTGTGGGGGATAAACTCTCGGTGTTGGTCAATTGGAGTATGGAGTGGCAGGCCTACGTTCTCTCCGATGAGACTCCAACAAGAGTCGAAAATCGTCGATTCAGAGGGCTGGACTGCGCTCCGTATTCTAATTGAAAAATAAGATTGTTTTGCCTTCGCGTTGCAACTGAATAAAAAGTGGAATTTTTATTTTATTTTTATTTTGAATTATAGAACAGTTTCTGCTTAGAATTAGGTTCTCTAGCCAACTTTATGGTTATTTTAAAACCGCCCCCAAGATAAAAGCGCCATAGTATTTAGGCTAGACTTTGAATTAGGCGATAAGTAGAGGCTATTTCCAAAATTTCATTAAAATCCATGCAGTTGGATAGAATTCGGAGGTAGAATAATATCCTGTTCCCTTCTAATATCCTGTTCTTGCTCTCATTGACTGGCGTAATTCTGAAAAATCATGGAATAAACTGTACATTTTTAAACAATAAAAATTAAAATGAACACACGTCTGAAACTTTAACTGAATGATTTATTTTAACGTTACTAATAGAAAAATACATTGAACTAAGTCTTACATACTATTTGAATACTAATTCCGCAAATATAGCTAGGGAATATAAATTAATCAAACCAAAGGTTTTTGTATAAACACAACACAAGATAGGAAATCGGAAGATTTTTGAACGATTTTACAAAAATATACACGAAAAAAGATCGACAAAGAAAATAAAATAAGACACATACAAATTAAGAATAAGGTTAAAGGTCAAACTAAATAAATCATCATAGATGTCTCTGTAAACAAAGTTACCTGTATGTTACATATTTATGACGATTGACTAAGCAGGGAAAAACATATAAAAGAAAAAATCAAATGCACAACCACCGTGACAAATAAAGAAGAAATCAACTGAAGAATACTATAAATATTATGAAAATTATAATCAGACCGAACAAAACTAGAGAATAAAGAGCAAAAGGAAAATGGACATATAAGAACCATTGAATCACGGAAATATACAAAAACATAAAAATAGAAGGTTTAAAATATGTAGGACGTATAATGACAAGATAGTCAACAGAAATAATTACAAACTGTACCACATGGTACAAAGGTACATGAAAACAGAGAAAGAGGTGGTGAGGATAGTAAAAGAAAAATATACAATTATTAATCGGAAAATATATGGAGATAGACAGACGTAAAATAAACAAAATTACTAATACAAAACGACACATCCAATCATACAAAATACAAAGAGAAATTGTATAAAGTTAGAAAACTTGGAGTAATTGAACTTATCAGAGATAGAGTGTCTGTCATAAGCAGTTAATGATAAAAATGGGATTACAAGTAATTAATGTTGTTCTGAAGCTAGTTCCTTGTGGCATTTTTATTATGGCATGATTCAAGTATAGTCCGGAAAGAATCACATAGTAAAAAGAGAAAAATCAAAGAAGCGGCTCTAAATATGCTAAATGAAACCAATTGTGTCGCAAATTCCTCGGTAGAATGCAGTAGGATGTGGTTACCAATACTGAAAGAGGAAGTCAATAGAAAGAAAATACCACGATTAGTACGTCAATAACATATCGAGTTAGTACATATTTTATATTTTATTATTACTTATTGTATTATTGTATTGTATTGTATTGTATTACAATTATTATTTATAATTTAAACATATTAAAGTCAGAATTTTGTATTAGTTTTTGAAAGTAAATTAAATGTAAGACCAAATACTTACGATGTCGGGATAGTATCGCGAGGTTTTTTCCTGGTTTCCCTCGTCATTTACTATGGAATCTCTAACGCGAGAATTTTACTGTCATCGTTGCATCTGGTTGTCTTTTTAAAGAAAGATCACAGGCTATGATTTTTTTGTGACGGATATTCTTGAGTTGGGATTGATTTCATGTAATCGAATGAACTATCTTTTAATAAAGTCGTCCTAGGAACGCAACTCATAAATATTGACAATATCATTTTAAAGTCTTCTACTTTAAAATGTATAATATATATCTGGATTGCCAATATATACGAGTCAGATTAAATAAATTATTAGAAGAATTTTTTTACTTAACAACAACATTTTTGTTTAATTTAGTAATATTTTGTATTTTAATGACATCCGATTTGGGCGTCGAAACGTTAATAAAATTATTTTTTCAATTTAATTGTGGCTTATTTCCCATCTAAATAATTAATTACAAGTAATAGTGCAGCCGATATGTGAAACAATTGTGCATTTAATAATAGAAGTATGTAATTTGATCCACATATACTACACATATAAAGGTACAAATTTAGATATGAGACCATCTCAAATTTGGCCTTTTACAAAAATAGCGGGCATTCAAAATGGCGACTATACATATATGACTAATAGCACGATAACTTTTGAACGAGACGTCAGATTTCAACCAAAGTTGGTATATGGGTTCCTTTTTTGATGAATAAGATCGATTTCTTGAACCGGAAGAATCGGTTTACCAGAAGTTGTGTTTTTATTGTTTTTTTTATGTAAAAATATGTTGTTTTCTTTCACTTCTTTCACCCTGTATATATAAATTTTTCAAGAAGCTAATACCTCCATTGAAAAGAGTGTAAAAAGATTTTTTAGGAAATATTTTGAACTTTTTAGTTATGTTAATTACCATTTAATAAATGCATAACGTAGGTTCACATGTACCTATGGGCGGCAGATTCATTTTGAATGCCCGCCATTTTTGTAAAAGACAAAATCTGAGATGGCCTCATATCTAAATTTGAATCTTTGTATGTGTAGTATGTGTGGTCCAAATTATATGCTTCTACCATTAAATGTACAATAATTCTTATATTTTATTATTTGCACGAATCTACCGCACATAGGTACCTACATGTGAAGATACGTTATGCATTTATTAAATGATAATTAATATAACTAAATAGTTCAAAATATTTCCTAAAAAATATTTTTACGCTTTGTTCATTGCCGCTATTACTTTTTTGAAAAATTAATATATATATATATATATATATATATATATATATATATATATATATGTATATATATTTATACATCTTTATATCATACCTGAACCATCTGGAAAACCGTACAATCCTGAACCTCCTATATCTAGAGTATTTAGAGTTGCCCACGGCACGCTTATATTCATTAATTCTAGCGGGGATTTCAAAAATGTATATATACAAAAGAAATTTTTAATATTTTTAAAGATATATAAATAGGGATTTTACATAATATTGACATAATCCTGATCCCCTTGTTATTTCAGTCAATTCTGAACCCAAACATATGTGTATATATACAAACCTGAGCCTAATAGATGTTGCCAGTTTTAAGTGAAATGGGATTCTTAAGGAAATTTTCGTATGGCTTCAGTAAGTAGTCAAAATAAAAATTAACCAAAGAAAAGCAAGAATTGTCTTTTACATATGCATAAGTTTACACCTTTTTGGATAGTTACAATTTATCTAGTAAATTATTTGTATTGTTCATTAAGTGAACAAATAGACAAACCCTTCTGTTTATTTATTTTCCGGAGAAGAATAAATTGAATAAAACTCTTATAATGTTAGTCTCTTATAATGGTGGTCCCTGGGATTGGGATCTCAGATTACAAGAACACTCGCCTGTGGAGTAATGACAGCAGTTATTTAGTTAGTTAGTTTATTTTTCAAAATAATAAACATCCAGGCTTTAAAAAATTACAAATTATAAATATTTCAAAAACAAACTATTAAACTGATTGTAATAAAGTATTATATATAAGAAATTAAAGCAACCTCTTTTATCAAACACAATGATAAACTCGTTGGCGTAAGTTTTGATTGTATCTCAACAACAACAAGTGTTTAAAAATGCAAAAATTAAATACATAGTGGATTGCACAGTAACGTTACATAGTATTTAAAAATAATACCTAATATAAAACTCATTAGTTAAAAAAGGGTTTTAAACAGTAACAAACTTGTCGGCGAAGGTATCACATTACTGCAAAAGATCCGTCCCACATAATGAATATCATAAAGAAGGCGAACCCATCATAATATTGCAAAACGATATTATGTCCCACCGAATTAACAGCGATGGCATCATATTACTATAAACTATACGTTCCAGGTTCCAGTTCTTATAATGAATGTCAAAAATATGACGTACCTATGTTGACAGCAATTTATGCAAATTAACAAAAAAGGAATAAATCAGGAAAGTATTCGGTACAATAATTTATTATCAAAAGTAGGTACATTTGTACATTACTTGATTTTATTATTTATTATAGCTTAAGTAATGGCAATTTCAATTGCCTGCAAGCGTAAGAATAATGTGATACAGATCAAAAATAAAACAATAATGTCTTTCAAAATAGTGAAAAAAAATTAAACATCAACTAAAAAATATTTGAAAAATAGTGTTTAATATTTAAGTTTTCCTTTATACATATATTATAAACGACAGCTTTGATACTTGTGCATTTTCTTTCTATAAATACCTCGAGACTCATATAAGTTGATGCACTTCTACCTCAACGGGAGGCTTTCTGTTTTTAATATGGTCGGAAAAATAATCTGCGCTAATGCTTTTTTGTTGCTTTGTCCATGGTTGTCTCCTATCAATAAAGATTTTCTTTTTTAAATGGCCCTTTTTTTGGTGGTTCTTTATTATTATCTAAGTTAGCTGAAGTAGATGGAATCTGGTAATCGGCGTTTAGATTATCATCCAATATATATTTTCCATTTCTTCACCTTGCGCGTCAGAGAGAGGAGGTTAATTAATGTCAATTTCGTCTAAAGTTTTACCTTTGTATTTTTCAGCTCCTTCCATCATTAAAAGTAAAAGTTTAGAAATTTTAGCAGTTTTATATACTTTTTCAGACAAAGGATAATAATTGCAATGCGTTTGTAATGTGTGTCCCATGAATTTGCTTAATTGCTCCATATCATTATTGTAAAATTGGAGAAGTTGAGTAATGGTGGTCAAATGCTTTCGAAGTTTTGTTGCTGTTATACTCGCAGGTCTCTCCAACTGACATTTGTTGGCATATTTATGAATAATTTTAGTTCCATCAACAAATCCTCTTCCAGTGGTGTGAAATACAAAGTCACTTTCAATTACAAAGTTATTTCTACAGTGTAAAATATAATCGAAATGAATTTTCATTGATATAGTGATAACAACATGGGTACTCCTCTTCCACGCTTACCTCTTATAACAAAACGACTGTAAGTTTCTAATAAACATTTTTCAGCTTGAGTTAAAACATTTTTCGAATTCGGTATCATTTTCACCCCCTAAATTAATACATTTAAACGTTTGGATCTTTAGCTGAGCCACCTCTGCTGGTCTTCGTCTGTTAAGAAGAATGACTTGCGCATACAGTGTGTCTTTTAATGAATTATAGGTCTTAAAATCATACTCATCTGATTTCAATTTGTCAAATAATTCTTCTGCAGTTGTTTGCAAAAAAATGTTAAGTTTCTTGAGGTCGTTAGTAAGCGGCAAAAGTTCTTCCTTGTTCCATTTATTCTGATTGAAATTGGTAGGTACATGCTTGTGCAGAAACTTAATTGCACCATTGGGATTCTATAAGATTTTTCAATATTTTAAGGTCTTTTCTCTCATCGCTTGTGTCCTCAATCTGAACAAGATTAATATCTGCTAAGTCGCAAGATTTTTTTATAAATGTCCCAAAATTTATGGCCAACGTTGGTGACTCATAATTTTCTGTTTCTGGATTATATTTTGCCAGTTTATTAACTCCAGAAATTATTAGTTGAAAATGCTTTAGGCGAAGAATACCTATAAGTTTCTTAATCTCTGGATTTTTTAATCTTGCAAAGTGTAAGAGTTTTGCAAGTCTTCGCATATTCTTTCTTACCAAATCCATATTGCCTTTACTTTGACGGCCTTTTATGTACGAATATGTATACTGACAAATTAAGGGATCTTTTTTGGCAATAATATTTTTGTCATCTGCGTGCATCCTGAAAATTTTTTTTGATTTTAATAAATCGTCATGTTTAAGAAAATGGTGTAGAAACAAAGTAGTTTGTCCGTCGCTTTGGGTCGTTCGTCTTCTATTATTATCCTTATCATAATTATTAGACGGACAAATTTTGGTATGCCTAAGTAAACATTTTTTCTTATAGTATCCCAAACAATACTTGCACGGTAGATATTTATCTGCACTTGACGACTTATCAGTAAGGTTTGTCCTTTAACAGGTCTTAATGCGCCGTCTGCCCGATTTCCGATAAAATTTACCTTCTTAAGTTTGACAAAGCCAATCGTCTTTCAAATTAACTTTATGACATAATATTTAACTACCTCAATTTCTTTTGAGTGCCATTTAGAAATATGTCTAGCAAAATGAGATTGTACATCCTTTTCGCAATAGAAGCAAAAATCCCTTGGATCTTTGTAATTTTTCCTCAACGTTTTTTCAACAAATGGCTAAAAAAATGTACAATGAATCAAACACGTTAAAAGAAATAGGAAAGATTTAAGTAAAGTAACATTAAAAAAATAATCATAGTTGATTTTAACTTTATTAGACACAAAATCTTGTGATCAAGTTATTTCGTCATTTACGACTTGTCAGATAGGCTTTTTATACATGTAGCTGAGTTTGGTTTGTTTTGTTGGACACAAAAAACCGTCTTACGAGCCGTAAACGACAAAACAAACTTACCAGGGTATGTCATGTCTAATGGATTAAAATCAATTCTGCTTCTTTCCTTACGTTATAGGCTTTCTCACAGATTGTTAGTTTGACAATTATTGGAGTTTAGGAAAGCGTAAAGTACCAAATTGTTTTGTATGCCATATTATACTGCTTATATCGTAATTTAAAGCCATGGAATAGAGCCTCAATGTTAGGCATTTCTCGTAGGAATCGAATTACGAACAGGGAGATAAGACGGAGAAGAGGAGTGACGGATACCATACTAAAGTGGAACTGGGCTGGACACATAGCTAGAATGTCGGATAACAGATGGACACAGCAAATAATACACTGGAGACCAAGACAAGAAGCATATCGAAGTAGAGGTCGTCCGCCAACCAGATGGTCTGAAGAAATAAAACGGATCGACAAAAATTGGATGCAAACAGCACAAAACAGAAATGCATGGAAAATACTGAGGGAGACCTATATCCAACAGTGGATAGATCCGGGTTGAATGATGATCATGATTGTAATTTAATTGAGTTATTACCTTCTCTTCTAGAGCAAGAGATGATATCCTTTTAGCTACAGAACTGCTGCTTGTCTGTTGCCCCTTTTCACTTTCCTTCTCCACTTGATGTTCACTTTTTTGTTTACTATCAAAATTTAAGAGTTTCTGTATTATTAGGGATTCGTCCTTCTCGCGCTTCTCTCTTTCAACCGGTTTTTTTAAATGGTATTGAAGAAACGTTATTCGCGTGATCCGCTCCATCAACCACTTCTTCAAGTATTAACGAATCGTTCTCACGCTGCTTGCTGTCAACCAATTCTTCACATATTTGTGGATGGCTGTTTCTTAGTAGAATACTTAAATTTGAGAACTGCAAGAATAGTCTGGGCAGATTATCGGAGAATAAGCAATTTTTGGGAAAAGTTATTTACCAGCAATTTTATTGCTGGAATCGAATCTTATGATCCTATATATTAATAATATAGGTACGCAAAGTCCACAGATAGTGTGCTACTTTTCTATAAACAAAATGGCGCCCGAAAATCGTGTTTTTTCAATCTTTGCACTACAACTCCAAAGATTTTAACTTTACACCAAAAACACCCAAATAAAAATTCACCCTAATGAAATTCTGCATAGAGACAGATTTTTCTCGATTTACTTCGACAAAATTTTTTTTCGGTAAATGCGGGTTTTTTTCAAAAAAATTTTTAATTTTCAACTAAAATTTTAGGTTAGTAATTATTTATCAATAATTAAATAACTTAGTGATATAAAAGCTCTTTTGGTATCGATTTTATTTCCAGAAGCCGATTCGGGTCGCCATAATAACCACAATAATTATGATGCATAAGAATAACTATGATTTTTGTACAAAATGGCACTATACCTATCTAATGTACTTTACAGAATTGAAATTGGACTATTTGAGCGGCCTTAGGAATATTTTAAAATTATAAACAATTTTTTGCCTTATAAACAAATATAATATCTCGGAAAATATTAAATTAAATTAAATTATGAAAACGGTCTTGGAAAGAAAGCGGCAGGACGCTTCTTTTAAAAGAAAAACTGTTTAATTGCAATGAGTGGTTCCTCAGATACAACCGGTATGTAGTTGACCGGCATGTACGGCGAAGATATACATAATAGGATGGTAAATTTTCGAATCATCACCTTTCTATTTCGGTTCTCTTTCTCCGCACAAATTTTCATATCGTCAAAAGACTCATAACATATATTATAATAATAAAAACTATCGGTATTACGAGTGAAAAATACCAAAAATACCAAAATTTCAATAAAACATCAGGTTGGAGAAAATGGAATGTCAACGTTCAAAATCGGTATACGTTAAAAAAGATGCATTTTCTCGGCTTCCCATGGAGCAATTTTCTTCAATTTTTTTTGTTCTCAATTTTGTTCCTTTGACATTAATAAATGTCAAAGTTGTTTTTGTTTTGTTAAATAAGATTTAAATTTTCTGTTATGTTTTCTCTAGAAATTTAATATACGTTTAATCCTTAAACTCTTTTTCTCAAAGTGAGAATTTATTTTAATCCCTTCTGTATAACTTAACTTTACCTAACTTATAAACACATATCAACCATCAATTTACAACGTCCTTTATTATTCATATTCACTTTTAAATCGAGCGCACACAGCGACGTTCCTGAACCAAAACAAACGACTGTTGCAAAGTTACAAAACTAAAGAATATAATATATACCTATTAACAAATCTGTCAGGCTAAAAATAGAATTCGCCGAATCTTTACACAAAATTATGACAAAGCAATGTTGCCACATGGTATGGATCAGGATGGTATTAATTGTGATATATACATAAAGATCATGTATATTCGTGAAATTGTTTCCAGCGCCAAAGTGGCAAATGTCTGAACTAAAAGATACAATGCTGAACCATACTACAAACAGGTTTCTCTCGGATTCCAAATGGCATATTGAATTGACAGTTTTGTCCGCTGATGACATCACTAGTTTAAAAAAAATATTTATATTGTAAGTTTCAAAATATATGTCAGTTATAAAATGAAAACTATCCTGAACCAATATACAGGTTCAGGATGGTTAACGTGGTTCAGGTTTGTGTTTAAGTTTTACTATCGAAGGCTCAGGATTGTACTATAAATGAATATATATATATATATATATATATATATATATATATATATATATATATATATATATATATATATATATATATATATATATATATATATATATATATATATATATATATATATATATATATATATATATATATATAAAGTAGTTTGGTATTATTGACTGACAATATGTAGATACAAGTTTTTATTGAGGTTGCAGTCAGTGTAAGGGGCAGGATGAGAGAAACTCTTTGTTACAATCGAGCTTTCGCAAAATTTATTTGCTTCGTCAAGATTAGCTAAAATGAGTATATAATTATAAATACAATGAAATTAAAGATAAAAGAACATTGTATAAAAAAGCACAAAAACTTACAACGTATATTTATATATATATATATATATATATATTACAAATATATATATATATATATATATATATATATATATATATATATATATATATATATATATATATATATATGATGAAAGAATTGAAAAAATAAACAAAATATTTTTACAAAAATATCAGAAAAAACACAACTTCTAGTAAACCGCTTCTTTCGGTTCAAGAGCTCGATCTTAATCATCAAAAAAAGAACCTATATGCCAAATTTGGTTGAAATCTGATTTTTCGTTCAAAAGTTATCATGCTATTAGTCACATATGTATAGTCGCCATTTTGAATGCCCGCCTTTTTTGTAAAAGGCAAAATCTGAGATGGCCTCATATCTAAATTTGAACCTTTGTATGTGTAGTATATGTGATCCAAATTATATGCTTCTACCATTAAACGCACAATAATTCTTATAATATTTGCACGAATCTGCCGCTCATAGGTACATGTGAAGATAAGTCATGCATTTATTACATGGTAATTAAAATAACTGAAAAGTTCAAAATATTTTCTAAAAAACATTTTTACGCTCTTTTCAATGCCGGTATTACCTTTCTGAAAAATTAATATATACAGGGTGAAAGAATTGAAAAAAAAAACATATTCTTACATAAAAACCAGGAAAAACACAACTTCTGGTAAACCGATTCTTCCAGTTCAGGAACTCGATCTTATACATCAAAAAAAGAACCCGTATACCAAATCTGGTTGAAGTCGGACTTTTCGTTTAAAAGTTATCGTGATATTAGTCACATATGTATCGTCGTCATTTTAAATGCCTGCCATTTTTGTAAAAGGTAAAATCTGAGATGGCCCCATATCTAATTTTGAACCTTTATATGTGTAGTATATGTGGTCCAAATTATATGCTTCTATCATTAAATGCACAATTCTTATAATATTTGCACGAATCTGCCGCACTATAATTAATTTATTACATATTATAATATTTATGCTTTATCCAATTAAAATATATTTAACAATGTACCATCATGAATATTATAAAACTTTCAGAAACTAAGATTCTCCTGTATTTGTAAATAATAATAGTTGAGGTTTTGTAAATTTTGTTTTTTTTTTATCAAATTAACATACAAGTGATAATTTTTTTATTCGTAAGTTTTAAAATTTGGAAATAATTTCCCAAAACTCTAAGTATGCCTATATTAATATAGAAAGATACTTTATGCATATTATGAACAATAACGTCAATATTATTGATGTAATTTTTAAGAATGATTGACTGTGGTAGGTGCTCTGATTCACTTTTTAGATAGGCAAAAATACCTTCTCCAAATTGCGATTGCGGTGCTGAAAGACAAACGATCAAGCATTTGGTGGAGGAATGTCCCATCAGATCGTACAGTGGCAATCGGTCCAATTTTTTAATATCGATCAATGAGTCGATTGAATATATTTACCAACTAAATTTTAGTTTATAAAAATTAATTATTGTTTATAATGTATTGTTATCGCTATTTATATAAAAAAAACTGTGATGCAGCCATAGGCTAAATAAATAAATAAGAAAAAACTGCATTGTAAAATCCAGAATCAAAAAGTATTTTATTAGATAAAGTTCTTAGACTGTTTTCTTTTGGCATGTCTTAGCAGTTTATATTGTGTCTTAGGCACAGTTGTTGATCGTAATAAAAATTACATGTTTACTTACAACAGATTTGACGTTCAATTTCTACTCTGGAAATCTCCTTTTCAAAAATTTTAATCGGAAAAATTGTATTTTTCTACAACCGTGTTAAAAATGCAAATTTTAGCACTCCAGACGAGCGTTAAAAATGCTACTTTAAGGCACTAGTGCTTTAAAATTTTTATGGCACTGCAGTTCGTATTGACCGTATAGGCAATTTTGATGTAATGTCAAAAAAATATAAAAATGGAATGTCAGTCAAGTTCAAGTAAAAGTTTTTGTAGATATTGTCCTGTAATTACGTTTGTAGAAAAAATATTGTATGATATGCGTGTTAAAAAGTACATTTTTAAGGCACTCATGTGAATTGCAGAACTCGCTTCGCTCATTCTGCAAACTTTCACATGCGTGCCTTAAACATGTACTTTTAACACTTATAGCATAAATAACTATTAAAGAGTTTATACAAGCCAAATGGTTGAGATTAATTTATTACTACATGATTTGTTATGGGGGTAAATGTATTTGCTTATGGGTACTGTTTTTAGTGTTGAGACCATAATATGTCCTACTGTTATTTTGTGCATTAGGCTTGGGAGACATTTATAACTATAGATAATTATATCCGTATCATCCACAACATTATTCAATTTCTCACTCTTTATACATATATTACCTTCATCTACATCATCTACGTGTTGATGAATGGGTTTTGGAGTTTAGATTAAACAATAGTGAGGACACTATACTTCGCTGTTTAATTCCCAAATTATTTTGGTCTCATCTGTTTCCACTCCTTCCATTTTTTATTTGATTTCTGACACCAATGTCAACATTTAAAACTCTGCATTTCTGAACACAGAAAATAGCTTTTTTCGCACCGATACGTCTCCAATTCCAAATTGAGATTCTCTCATCTTAACATTTTTTAAACATTTGTAATTGTATTATCTTTAGAAAGAGTTTAAGCAAATGCCTTATCAAACTAATAGTGCAATAGTCAGTGCACTGATTTCTAAGTTTTTCCGATAATGCTGACGATATTAAGAAGCTTAGTTTTCGTTTCGCAAGCAATTGTATTTACATGTCTTGTAAACACAATTGAACTACAAAAAACTCTTGTTAACTCAAGTTGTAAGGTTCTGGCGACTTCTCCTATTTCATTAGATATATAGCGTTTCTCTTTTTTGACTATGTAATGAGTAGTCCAGTTTTGATTGGATGGTTTGTTTGTAGCAATGTCTTCATCGTCTTGGTCGTCATCAAACAGCTCCTTCAAATATAAAAAATGAAAAAAGGAGCAATTAAAAGAAGAAAAGAGTGGCCAAATAGACAAATAGTAGTAAGGAAGATATAGAGATAATTGGTGAAGAAAACCACAGATCCATATGTATTGATGAGAGATATTGACGCTTGATGAGCGATTGTGAAGCTCAAAGCCTTAAGGCGTTAAGGCTTGCACCGCTTTATATAGAATATCAAGGTTAACTGTGTATGTTAACTGTACGTTGATCATAATGTATGGTCCATCTAAGGCAACTTCAAGCTCCATTTACACATTACAGTATCTTAATTGTTATGTAGTTGCGGATTTTGTTTTTAATATGTGTTCTTTTATTTTAAGTTTAATTTTTTTGTAATATTGTTGATTTTATGATAATTAAGTATTTAAGAACCATCTATATTATCTGTCGTTCAACTTATTCTGATAATATTCATCCATAAAATAGAATTAATTTCAAAATATAAATGAAAATACATAGTTTCTATCCTTGTGGGATCGGTACTCACCGGAGGGACCGCAGACGTTCGTATACAATTAGAGTCTCTTTGCACAGACAATGACGTCGACTTTACTAAGTAACAAGACATTTACTCAACACACACGCTACACATTACACTAAGTAGCAAATTGGAAAAATGTACTGTATTATGCCAAGGGCCATTAGTTGTCGAGGCATTAAGCTGAATAAAAAAAATCAAAATATTTTTGGCATATCATATGTTAAATTAGGTGACAAAATGCAAATCTGCTATACATTTTTAGAATGTTAGTTTATAATAGGACGTAAAAATATTTAGATAAATCTTTAGATTCATTTGCTTTTACTGATATATTGCTAAATAAACTTAGCCAAAGCATTTAATGATCCACTCGAACATTACACATTATAAAATATATTCAGATCAAAGATAAACTGAGAAATAAATCAAAATTTATTATAATCTACCAAACGTATAATTTGATAAAATATAGTAACCATCTTGTTGTTTTCAATCATTTTTTTACAGCACGTTTTTTCAATGTTTATTCATACTTTTTAAATAAAATATATAAATGGAGATTATTATCTTTGATTTTTGTATACTTACAAGAAATATAGACATAATATCTAACAAAGGTTAATGTCATGAGATAAGATCTTATTTTGATTGATAGTCCAGTTAACGTTATAATCTACTAAAGAAAAAATAAGTTTCTTTAAAAACTATTATTAAATAATATTAAACATGTAAGTTAGAGGTTCAGTAATTCTTTAAATTTTTTCAGCGTTTTAAAAATGATAAATTATAGTTTACCGTAATATTAGAATCTATAGTTTACAGTGTATATAACGTTGTGATTTTGATTGAAATGAAAACAAAGAATCAGTATATTGAGAAAATCCATTAAAAATTGTTTATAGCTATTATTAACTATCATTAAGTATATTTCTGTACTAGACAAGGCGAAACGGCAGGTCCGTTGGAAAAAATATTCCCATGAGATTTTTTTGCATAATCACATTCGTGAGATCCCAGAATAAGGTTCAAGAAGTCGCCCACGTGAAAAGTGGTTCAATTTTTTTTAACAATTTTTTTTTAATCTAATTGCAAAAAATCAATATTTTTGGCTCGGGTAATTTTTTTAGGTTTTTTGGACCATTCTGGACAAAAAAGGTCTCTTATAATTTTTCTCTAAAGTTGATTTTTTCGAGTTATAAGCAATTTAAAATCTGAAAAACGCGAAAATGACCCTTTTTAAGACTTAATAACTCGGTTAAAAATTATTATTATGAAAGTTAGAAAGTGACTAAATCAAAATTTAAAGCCTCCGCTACATGATCCTCAAGAAATACGTGTTATAAATTGATTACTAAATATTACTTATTTATTACTAAATATTACTAAATTTAATATTACTAAATTTATTACTAAATATTACTTATTTATTACTAAATATTACTAAATTTATTATTACTACATTTATTACTAAATATTACTTATTTATTACTAAATATTATTTATAAATTTATTACTAAGCTGTTATTTTTAATTAATAACAATGGGCGGTTAGATCGTATTGACGTGGCTGTAAATGTGAGTGCAAGTAAAATGCACAAATGGACTGCCGGAATGACATCTCTCTCGCACTCAGCAGTTTCGGCCGCCTAACACGTGCATGGCGCTACTTATTATTACTTAAAAATAACAGCTTGGTAAAAAAATAATGACAAAAATTTATACAGGATCTTATAGGGGGGGCATTAAACTTTGATTTAGTCACTTTCTGACTTTCATAATAATAACTTTTAACCGAGTTATTAAGCCTTGAAAATCGCCATTTTTCGTTTTTTTTTCAATTTTAAATTGCTTATAACTCGAAAACGATCAACTTTAGAGAAAAATTATAAGAGACCTTTTTTATGCACAATGGTCCAAAAAACCTAGAAAAAAATTGTCCGGGCCAAAAATATTGATTTTTGCAATTTGATTAAAAAAAATTGTTAAAAAAAATTTGGATCACTTTTCACGTGGGCGACTTCTTGAACCTTATTCTGGGATGTCTCACGAATGTGATTATGCAAAAAAATCTCATGGGAATATTTTGCCGAACGAACCCGCCGTTTTCGACTTGTCTATACGGGTATGGCAACACTTGAAATGTCCGATTTTTGTCAAAATAAGATTATTTGCTTGATATTATGTTATTTAGTAACATTTCTTCAAGTTGGTAGAGTTTGGTATGTCTATGATAAACCCTTAAAAATGAGTATGACATTATATGATATGTCCGCTTTGGTACTAATTAGGTAGGGCAGAACTTGGTATGTAACTTGATTTCTTAAGTTGACAGTGATTGTTATGTTCATTTACTTTTTGTTTTTGGGTTGGAAAAACATGATATCTATGCATCCTGTATTTGTGTGTATTCTGAAGAAAATCATTAAAAAAAGTATTCGTTAAACAAATATCTAATTTTAAATCTAAATTTAAACAAAAAAAAAACAAGGAATGATCTTTAGAAAGAGTTGTTAGATAGTATCTTTTCCTCTAATTTTAGAGTTTTATTAAATATTCTTAAAATTGAGAATAGCATTATGTTTGAGTTTAATTTATACTATTTCTTTTTATAGTCATCTGTCAATAGTATAATTGATATTAATAAATGAATGAATACATGAATAAATACCTATGTAAATAGAAAAATAAAAAATAAAAAATTTAATGATACCTACAAGGTAAAAGTAATTACAAAAATAGTATTTGTATATGTAGCCATAATCAATAAAATTACTGTAATTTTTTAATATTTATGTTTGACAGTTCTGGTGAACTATGAAAATGAATATTATGGGGTATATTTATCTTTTGAAAACCACACATAACTGTAGATTAAAACCAAACTTTACAAAATTCGATGAATTTTCCAATTATCAAAAAGATTCACATCTGGTTTTTTTATGTACGTCAACTGCACATATCATTTAAAAATAAGTATAAAGATTTCAACACTTGGTTAGAACAGAAACCCGTAAAAAATGTTATTTCTGTCCAATTATTGTCATCATTTCATTCATGGAGATTCTGAACAAAAGAAAGCTACGTTATAACTTCCAATTGTGTATGGGCCATTCCACGAACATACGCCTGTTTTGGATTACTTCGACAACGAATATTTTACTGTGTAACATAAGAAGTACGAAAGTAAATGGCGCTAATAATTATTCCAATAATAAACAACAATGTAATTTGTAATTTACTTTCGTTCTTCTTATTTTGCACAGTAAAATATTCGTTGTCGAAGTAATCCAAAGCAGGCGTATGTTCGTGGAATAGGGTATAGTAAGATTTTTCATCACGTGTTTAACTCTGTCCAATCTGATTATTATTACATCGGTAATTTTCTACTGTACAAAATTACAGTGGGAATTTTTTTAAATAGATTGTTTCTGTTTAATTGCAACCAGTTTCCTTGTTTTGACAACTTTCACATTTAAGAAAATATCCATAATAATCTTTTAGTTATGGATCTAATGTCAAATTGTTACGAGGAGACCACAAATTGAGGCAAATTTAAGTCGAGTTTACTTCGGTTAGATTATTTTATAAATAAAATTGAATTTATAAATATTTTTAACTAATATTTTATTAATATCTTCATCTAAATATTTTCTAAACTGTCCTGTTCACTTTGACAAGTTGAAAAATTTGTGTCACATTAATTGGGATCAATGTTACTGAATGTTTTAGGTCTGGATCCCGCATAAGAAAAAAAAGTTGATTAATAGCAAGCTGAAAATTTGTTAATAGCTTAACGGTGTCTAGTCTGACAAACTTTGATATATGGGAACACTGGAACAGGGGAAGTTTTAATGGTGGAACAGGTTAAAATTTGTAACGTCAGACTACGAAAACGTCAGATGTATTTTGTCAGACAGAACTTCCAATTGATTTGTTGCCCTTTCATTAAACTCTCATGCAAAAATCAGACTGGTGTGTATCACCAACTGGGCATTTTAATGAGTGGAACACGAAGAACATGTCAAATGACAGAAATCATGTTGGTTAGTAATCGCAGTCTGATTTTTGCATGAGAGTATAATGAAAGGGTAACAAATCAATTGGAAGTTCTGTCAGATAAAATACATCTGACGTTTTCGTCGTCTGACGTTCCAAATTTTTAACCTGTTCCACAATTAAAACTTCCCCTGTTCCAGTGTTCCCATATATCAAAGTTTGTCCGACTATACACCCTTAATCTATTAACAAATTTTCAGCTTGCTATTAATCAACTTTTTTTTATAGGCGGGATCCAGACCTATTTTTTTATCTATAAATACTTGAATTTTATATGTAACTATTAAAAAATAATCTTACAAATATTACACGACAGTAAGAATAAATAAAAAAATAATACTCCACCTTTTCTCAACCTTGTTGTATTGAGCAATTGTCACTCAAGCCTTGCGAGTTCTCGGGCCTATTGGGGGGCAATAAGTTTTCGAAAAATTGTCGCATTATTGTCAATTTATTCTCACTATCTTGTGATATAATTGCCGATACTTTTTGATAATATCCCGTCGTCAAGCATTACGTCAGATTCCCTTCGTTACTACGCAAAAATGAACTTTCAGTGACATTAATGTTTTACAACTTGTCACAGAGAATACCAAGAAACAGGTTTAGTAAATATTCATGTGAAGATATCAATAAAATATTAGTTAAAATGATTTAAAAAGACAGTTTTCATGAAATAATCTCAGCGAATTACGCTCGATCTCTAAAATTATTATCGACTTGCCCTCATGACACTTTGATATAAATTAAAACTGCCAAAGTGTCACTCGGGAAACAAATCGATAATTTTAGAGCTGTCGTGTAATTAACAGTGATTATTTTTTAATGATTTTAACTTCCCATCATGTAGTAAGATTTTTCATCGCTTGTTTAATTCTGTCCAATCAGATTATTATTTCAGCGAGAATATTCTACTGTACATTATTACAGTGGGAATAATTTTAAGTGGATTGTTTCTGTTTAATTGCAACCAGTTTCTTTGTTTTGACAACTGTCAAATTTAAGAAAATGACCATAATAAACTTTTATACCCTATTCCACGAACATACGCCTGTATTTAGAGCATTTATATTTAAATCATTTATCACCTTTTCAATTAGTTTGCCACGCGCAGATGTGTATTTGGACCCCCACGTAGGACTATGGGAGTTAAAGTCACCAACTAGAATAAATGGAGTTGGAAGCTGATTAATTAGATTTGTGATTTCAGTTGGAGATAGGCAAACAATATTTAATACACTCAAACAGAAACACTATTTAGAAAAACCACCAATTGTTTTAGAATTCACGAAAGTAATGATAAGAATAAATCAAGATACATAATATAAGCATAAAATATATTGGGCAATGCAGCTATCTGAGATTAATAGGGTCATATTTAAAAGATATAAGTGTCAAATCAGATTGTGTTCTTATCGTGACAATTTGACATTATATGCAGAACTATGGGCCATTCCAAGAACATACGCCTGTTTTGGATTACTTCGACAACGAATATTTTACTGTGCAAAATAAGAAGAACGAAAGTAAATTGCAAATTACATTTTTGTTTATTGGAATAATTATTAGCGCCATTTACTTTCGTACTTCTTATGTTGCACAGTAAAATATTCTTTGTCGAAGTAATCCAAAACAGGCGTATGTTCGTGGAATGGCCCATAGTTCTGCATATAATGTCAAATTGTCACGATAAGAACACAGTCTGATTTGACACTTATATCTTTTAAATATGACCCTATTAATCTCAGATAGCTGCATTGCCCAAGATATTTTATGCTTATATTATGTATCTTGATTTATTCTTGATCATTACTTTCGTGTATTCTAAAACAATTGGTGGTTTTTCTAAATAGTGTTTCTGTTTGAGTGTATTAAATACTGTTTTTCCTATCTCCAACTGAAGTCACAAATCTAATTAATCAGCTTCCAACTCCATTTATTCTAGTTGGTGACTTTAACTCCCATAGTCCTATGTGGGGGTCCAAATACACATCTGCGCGTGGCAAACTAATTGAAAAGGTGATAAATGATTTAAATATAAATGTTTTAAATACTGGCAGCAGCACATATTTTCATGTCCAATCTGGCAGCACATCATCTATTGATCTAAGTATTTGTGACCCTGGTTCTGCTCCTATCCTCTCCTGGTACACATTGGACGACCTATACAATAGTAACCACTACCCAATCATCATCTCTAATAATACTTCTCAACCCATTCAAACTAAGATTAAATGGAAAATTTCAAAAGCAAACTGGAATATTTTTAGTGAAACTGTTAGGGAAAAAACCGATCAGATCTTGTTTGAATATGATGTAAACAAAAACTTAGGTGTCAGCGACTTCTTTTGTCATACTTTGTCAAAGCATCAGCTAATCCAAATAATCCAGTCAACGAGTTAATAAACTCTACCAAACCAACAATAGTAAACCAACCCAGAACAGTAAAACCAGCTTCTCAAATTCTTAAAGAACTATGTAGTAAGTAACATAGACTTACGAACTACTACGCCAATCTCATATTCTAACATTCCACCATGGACAATAACATTGCCCACTATAAACACCAGTCTATCAACACATTATAACAAAAAAGAAACCCTTAGTTCCGCCCAAAATCATCCTTCCTCGAACTCATCCACACCAAACAGTATGACTCAATCATCTACACAGATGCTTCTAAACTCGAAGATCAAGTTGGTTCGTCTGTGACTACCACAAAAGAAGTTATAGTTACCTACCGTCTTCCATATTACTGTAGCATCTTCACAGCCGAACTATATGCTGTCATGAAAGCACTTAGCTGTCCAACCAACAAAAGCAAAAACCTTGCAATTTGCACTGATTCGCTCTTCTCCATACTATCCATCAAGGACTTTTACTCCCAAAACCCACTAATTCAAAACATCCACAATGCATGCCACGTATTATTAGATAAGAACGTATCGGTTAGCATTATTTGGACTCCATCGCACGTGGGTATTACTGGAAACGAAAACGCCGATCAAGCGCCAAAGAGGCATCCCTTTCTGACATTCCAATAGAGAGTATACAACTTGGTGTAGATTTACAACATACAGTAAACCAAATGTGCTTGAGAGTCTGGCAAAACCTCTGGAATAGAACAAACTCAAAACTCCATAATATTCAACCCAGAATACCTGCCTTAAAAATACCAGCACTTTGTAGAAGGGACAAAGTTGTCATGAGAAGACTAAGAATTGGACATTGCCGTCTTACACATGGTTACCTGATGAGCCAGGGAAATCCTCCTTGGTGTCATACCTGCAACACTTGTGTCACCGCCAAACACATACCAGTTGAGTGCCAGCTATACACGAACACCCGAAGACAACATAAACTGGATGAAGACCAAACCGCCACTCTTAGTGATAATGGTAACTTTAATAATGTGATAATGTTTCTCAAAGACTCTCGGTTATACTACGCCACATAAATATTGTTTTTTATCATTTTGGTGATATTGGAATTTCTTAATTTAAAATCTTAATTTTCTTAATTTTTGTAATTTAAAAATATTGTAAATCTTACTTTTGTAACCGTGTCAATGGCCTGCGTTGCTGAGACACGTTAATTTAAATAAAAAAAAAATTGTTTGCATTTAAACTATAAATTTTTAAATTGTTACTTCTTATACCAAACTAACTTACAGAGTTGGTAGCGTAGAAAATAGGGATGGCGGTTGTTGACAAAACACCGGTTTTCGGTTAAACCGGTTTTTTTAACTTACGGTTTAAACTGGCGGTTATAACCGGTAAAATAACCGGTTATTCCAAAAACCGGTTTTAGGTTTTTGAATCAATATTCAATACCCAATAAGTTACAACGTCACATTTACATTGCACTTTAGTTTGTGATACTCCATAATGTCTATTTTCAATATAAAATCTCACAGTTTTCGATATACATATATGGAAAAAATCAATTTTCATTTGGTAACTTCGAAGACCTGTAACTTTTTTAAGTGCAAATTTGTACTAAGGGAAATTAGGTTAAATCGATCTATTTTTGGTCCCGGATGTGATTTAATTTATGACCTACCTTTTTGTTACACCCCCTATAAAAATAAACTAACTCAATGAAAGTTTCAGGCCCAAATACATAATACCAAATAATTGAAAAATACTAAAGTAGTGAAATTAGGTATAGTCCGTCCGCTATAACTTTTCCCATGCGGTACGATTCATTTTCAATCAAATTAAGTCAAAACATAAATTGAAACGAACGTCGATGTGTATATACCTTTTTTATACTGTGTACCATATACTACACACATCGGCGTACGTTTCACTTTCTGTTTTGACTTAATTTGATTAAAAATGAATCATGCCGCATGGGAAAAGTTATAGCGGACGGACTGTACTTATTTATAAGACTATAAACGTAATTATGAAGTAAATAAGACTATAATATATATGCGTGTATATTATGAATTATAAAAACAAAAATGTAACATCAAAATTAGTAAAACTAGTAAAAACAAATAATGAATCAGTGTTAAAATTCTGAACTGGATGTATTATTGTCCTAAATGTTTTGCAAATATGTTGTATATCCAAAAAAAATCACATTTTATACAAGATACACAAAACTATTTTATTTTTTCCTTTTTTTTAAGTGATTCCAAAGGCTCGTTTGTGTAGGTATAGCATTTATTATAAATAATACAACTATAACTGCACATTCTGCACACCACACAGATGATTGATATTGATACTAATATCTTTTAATATCTGTTTTTAATAGGATCCTCAATTCAGCAAACATGACCTGCTTACTCTCAAGTTCATCAAAATAGCTAGTTCAGCTTATCACATTTCTTAAACATATTTTAGTAAGCAAGAGAGTCATTAACGAATATAAACAAACAAATCAAGAATTATTGATGAATTTAAACAAACAGTTTTTTTCTCGGAGTTCATTATTTTTTTATTATCCGGTAACTACAAAGTTTTATTATCTAAGGTAACTTCTCCGGTTTTTCACCGGTTATTACATTAAAAAGAAAAAACCGGTTATAACCGTGACAAAAAAAAAACAACCGGCAAAACCGGTTATTGCGAATTAAAAAAAACGGTTTTAGGTTATAACCGGCAAGTTTTTCCAATCCCTAGTAGAAAATACCTCCTATATATCTATCTAATCAGTCAATATATCCAACTTTCGACGTAAGCACTCCCCCTAATTTTTCCAGAGTTATCTTTTATGCACCATTGGCATCCATCTTGGTTCAGCATGATGTTTTATGTCATCTGATCACCTAAGTTGTGGTCTTTCTCTTGAAGTTTATGATTCCAAGATCTCCAGTATATAATTATTTTGTTCCATCGGTCATCTTTAAGTTTCTCTAGTTAGACGTCTTATACTTTGGTTCTACTAGAAATTCAGCTGTTTCTTTTCAAACACCAAAATTCAATGGCGGCCAATTTATTCAGATGCACCTCTTTTGTGTTCACGTTTGCAAGTCATAAAGAAGAGAAGAAAACACGTAACATTTAATCATCCTGTGAGGCGTAGTTCTAACGTTAAATCCCGACAACAAAGAAATTTCTTAAGATTAATGACTGATGCACGTGATATTTCAATACGTATTTTAATTCCTTTGATTTGGTGTACATTTGATTTTTATCATCCATGCTCCTAAGTATTTATTGTAGGTATCCACACTCTCAATTACAGTATCTTTAACAAGCAATTGGATGTTTGCATCTGCGGACTTACTCATGATTATTTCATTCATAGGAGATTCTGACCAATAGAAGGCTACAGAAATCTAAATTAAATTGATTATTTTTTGATGATTTTAACTTCCAAGCGTATAGTAAGATATTTGATCACGTGTTATATTCTGTCCAATCAGATTCAAATTATACTGAGAATTATCTACTGTAGAAAATTACCGATATAATTTTTTTAAGTAGATTGTTTCTGTTTAATCACAACCAGTTTCCTAGTTTTGACAACTGTCACATTTAAGAAAATATCCATAATATACGTAATAAAAAATAATATTACGAATATCACACGACAGTAAGAATAAATAAGAAAATAATGCTTCATTTTTACTCAAATTTGTTGTCATTGGGCAATAGCCACTCGAGCCCTGCGGGCTTTCGTGTCTATTGCCAGACAACAAATTTTCGAAAAACTGTCGCATTATTTTCAATTTGTTCTCACTCTCTTGTGATATTATACCCGATTATTTCATTTATAGGAGATTCTGACCAATAGAAAGCTACAGAAATCTAAATTAGACTGATCATTTTTGATAATTTCCCGTCGTCAAGTATATTACGTCAGATGCCCTTCGTTGCTATGAAAAAATACATTCAGTGACATTAATGACAATTATGCCTGGTTGAACTAACAGATCTTAAGCTCCAGCTTAGAAAAGCTCTACTTATAGATAGGGCCTCCTTGAGTATCACTTACGTTGCACCATAATTTTAGATTCTTACCTTATTATCAATTATATCTATTATTATATTAAAAAATTCTTATTGTAATATACTATAATTATATTATATTAATTCTTATGATATTCTCGACTTAAGCTTAACATCTGTTGGTGCAACCGGGCATAAATGTTTTAAAAATTATAAAAGTGATGACTTTCAACCGTCAAATATTTATAACAACTGTGTGTTTAATTCTACTAATTTGTACTTACATAAATAAATTACAATAAAATTTTGGGCGACTTCTTGAACCTTATTCTGGGATGTCTCACGAATGTGATTATGCAAAAAAATCTCATGGGAATATTTTTCCGAACGAACCCGCCGTTTTCGACTTGTCTATACGGGTATGGCAAAACATGAAATGTCCGATTTTTGCCAAAATGAGATTATTTGCTTGATATTATGTTATTTAGTAACATTTCTTCAAGTTGGTAGAGTTTGGTATGTCTATGATAAACCCTTAAAAATGAGAATGACATTATATATGTCCGCTTGGGTACTTATTAGGTAGGGCAGAACTTAGTATGTAACTTGATTTCTTAAGTTGACAGTGATTGTTATGTTCATTTACTTTTCGTTTTTGGGTTGGAAAAACATGATATTATACCTATGCATCCTGTATTTGTATGTATTCTGAAGAAAATCGTTAAAAAAAGTATTCGTTAAAAAAATATCTAATTTTAAATCTAAATTTAAACAAGAAAAACAAGGAATGATCTTTAGAAAGAGTTGTTAGATAGTATCTTTACCTCTAATTTTAGAGTTTTATTAAATATTCTTAAAATTGGGAATAGCATTATATTTGAGTTTAGTTTATACTATTTCTTTTTATAGTCATCTGTCAATAGTATAATTGATATTAATAAATCAATGAATACATGAATAAATACCTATGTAAATAGAAAAATAAAAAATAACAAATTTAATGATACCTACAAGGTAAAAGTAATTACAAAAATAATATTTGTATATATAGCCATAATCAATAAAATTACTGTAATTTTTTAATATTTATGTTTGACAGTTCTGGTGAACTATGAAAACGAATATTATCGGGTATATTTATCTTTTGAAAACCACACATAACTGTAGATTAAAACCAAACTTTACAAAATTCGATGAATTTTCCAATTATCAAAAAGATTCACATCTTGTTTTTTTATGTACATCAACTGCACATATCATTTAAAAATAAGTATAAAGATTTCAACACTTGGTTAGAACAGAAACCCGTAAAAAAATTTATTTCTGTCCACTAGACCCTCCGGGCTCTCGTGTCTATTGCCAGACAACAAATTTTCGAAAAACTGTTGCATTATTTTCAAATTATTCTCACTCGCTTGTGATATTATACCCGATTATTTCATTCATAGGAGATTCTGACCAATAGAAACCTACAGAAATCTAAATTAGACTGATAATTTTTGATAATTTCCCGTCGTCAAATATATTACGTCAGATGCCCTTCGTTGCTATGAAAAAATACATTCAGTGACATTAATGACAATTATGCCTGGTTGCACCAACAGATCTTAAGCTCCAGCTTAGCTAAGCTTTACTTATAGATAGGGCCTCCTTGAGTATCACTTACGTTGCACCATGATTTTAGATTCTTACCTTATTATCAATTATATCTATTACTATATTAAAAAATTCTTATTGTAATATACTATAATTATATTATATTAATTCTTATGATATTCTCGACTTAAGCTTAAGATCTGTTGGTGCAACCGGGCATAATGTTTTAAAAATTTATAAAAGTGATGACTTTCAACCGTAAAATATTTATAACAACGGTGTGTTTAATTTTACTAATTTGTACTTACATATATAAATTACAATAAAATTTTGGTTTTGAACAGTTTTATTCATGAAATAATCGCAACAAATTGCACTCGATCTCTAAAATTAATATAGAATTTTAGAGCTCTTGTGCAATTACTACTGATAATTCATTTAGTTTTATTCATATTTATCTTCAGTCCCTATCCATGACAGCATTAATTAAGCGTTCGTTGTATTATGTTCTGTAAATTATTGTTGTTATTCGTCATTATTACTATAGCTTCTGCAAAAGGTAAATTATTTAAGACTTCTTCATACAGGAGTAGGGGGGACAGCACGCAACTCTTGTGGACTAGTTTATGTATTTTGATGTATCGGGTTCTGGTTGTCAACTTTTACCTCAGCAGTTTGATTTCAATTAGATATATAATTTACATATCACGACTGTCGATATTTTTGTTTTTCAATAAAGACGACTTTTTTCATAAAGGTGTAGGCGACCTTCGATCTGGAATATTTGCTTATATCTGACCTATATTTATTGTTTAATGAAGATTGTAAACTATTTATATTTATTCAGGCAACGCAAAAGAGCTACTTAAATTATTAAAAAAAAATAATATAATGCTAATATTTTTCCTTTGATTGACAAATTGAAAGTATGATTTTTTATATATCTTTGTGATTTTAGCGACAGTAGTTTGTCTACTTTTAGATTAGCATTTTCAACTATATTGAGCTTTGTTAGTTTTTTTCTTTAATCCATTTAGTGAAGACCTTTGGTAGCATATCTATTCTTTCTATTGATTTTCCCCAAAATCACGGAAACTATCAAGTTATTATTATTATTGAGATGTAGTTAGATTATGTTGTGTAGAATCAGGGCAATGCCGTTATTTTTTTTACCAGCTGTGGACATATATGATTTCTGCATTGCACAATATTTGAACTAGAAAATAATTTTTCCTTTTATATCATAGGGGCCAAGCAATTATAAGGCCCAAACAAGCAGTATCATGTAAGCACAATTATATTTGCTACACCATATTTACACCAGTTTTACTTATTCTGTACTAGCTCTACACAAGGGATATTCTTCTTCTTCCTGGACCTCTCTTTCTAAATATTTTTCCCTGTAGGATATCTGTGACAAATTTTTTAAAAATCCACAATTAAAAAGGTTTTCCTATAGCTGGCTGTATACCATAAATCACAAAAATTTTAAGTGAAGTCCTTTATTAAAGGTATATAATTTATTAAAATTCCCTAAAAAGGGCTACATCACAAATGCGGAACGTTTTCGATCTGATTACAGATCATCACCAATGCTGAACAGGATGCTCACATGCTAAACCATCAAAATTGAAAATGTTTGGGTAAAAACCCTTTAAAATTATACAGTCATGGCAACATTCACTAGAATTATTATAAGTAACATGGATGTTGTAATTCTTACATGATTAGGCCCCAGACACCATTTGACACTCGCTTGAGTTGAATACTTGGATAGCAACTCTATAATACTCTTTAACGGTGGATAGCAACTAACAAATTTTCTAAATTTTACAGAAAAATTATATTCATTAATTGGGAATAAGTTAGTCCTCCTTGTTTTTTTTTTTAATTAATAAGAACATTTTCTTTGCTTTAACGATATTAAAAATGCCAATAGAGCATTTTCAAGAAGAAACGTCTAGAATGGCTCATCAAAAGATGTGTCATTAAGTATGTTCATTATAAAATTAATATTTATATTCAACATATGCTACCTATTAGACATTTGATTACCTATGTGGGAGATCAATATTCTACTAAAAAAAGGATAATCTGATCACCTCTACTGTAGACTATATGTGTTAATAATTCATTACATAAACTCAAAATTTTAAAATCATGAAACTTCTGGTGTTTCTGGCGAGTTGTAGAAAAAAAATAGTGTATTATACACGGGGCAAAATACTGAGTTTAGCTCTCTCATGATTACATTCATTCGCTATTCCTCGAGACGTAACTTTCACAAAAATCTGCTATTTTTGCTCCTTATACATATAAGAAATAATATTCTATTATACTAAAAAATCATAAATATTTCCCTTGGTAATTTAGGTACATTTTTAAATAATAAAAATAGATTTCTTCAAAAACTCAAACACTTGGTCCATTTTAATAAAAGAATCTCATAATACGTTTTGTCAGATACAAATTATAAGATTTTTTTCAAACAGAATGTACTAGAGATATTTAATGGTTTTAATAATTATTACATCCGTACTTCTATCGACGCATCCATTTTTTCAAATGGAGTTAAACAGGCTTTCACAACAGATAACTATAACAGTTCCTACTGGCCCCCAAAGGGCAACGGCTAGCATAAGATTATCTGAACAACAAACATAATATAAATTCTGTATACAGCGAGGAGTAGGGCAAGGAGACACCATCTCACCAAAGCTATTCACAACCCTTTTAGAACACAGTTTTAAGACGGCATATCTAACGAGTGTGGTATCAGCATAAATGGAGAGAAGCTCAGTCATTTGTGATTCGCAGATCACATCGTCCTTATAGTCGATCGTATGGATGATACAGTAATAATGTTAAACAAATTATATCACGCTTCCTTAGAGGTCGGACTAAAGATTAATATCAACAAGACGCAAATAATGACTAATCTGGTGGTAAGACTGCATATTATAAGTGCTTGGGATATGAAATTCGGTTGGGAAGAGATAACTAGACGTACCAGATCCCATGTTGCACATGATTAGTCTGGGAAACGTTTGGTAAACTCAACTATGTGTTTAAATTGGACTTACCCATATACCTCAAAAGGAAAATCTTTTACCATTGCGTGTTGCCTGTACTACCACTAACTTATGTAGCCGAAACAATAACATTTACAAAAAAGGTAGTGAACAAAATTCGCGTAATTCACAGGGCTATGGAGCTCTAGATGATGGGTGTCTCCATGAGAGACCGAATCCCAAATGAAGAAATACGTCGTAGAACAGAAACAACAGACGCTGTCGAAAAAATCGCGTCGCAAAAGTAGAATTGGGCAGAACATATCGCCATATTGTCGAACAAAACGTATTGTCGACTGGAGGCCACGAGAAGAAGCACTACGGAGCAAAGGACGCCCACCAACCAGATGGGCCGACGATCTGAAGCATGTTGTCGGTAACTGAAGGCAAGCCGCATAAAACAGAGACAGATAGAAAGAGCTTAGGGAGACCTATTGCCAGCAGTGGAGACGTACGGGTTGATGATGATGACTATAGCTCCCTTCTCAAACCTCTGTGTGCTCTGCTGAACTCTTTGCTATCCTCCAGTCATTAATGTTTCCACATGAAACCAAATACTCTCTAATCATTAGCGACACCCTAAGTGCATTAACAGCCCTAAAGCCAAACTGTACCTCAAATTGTACCCCAAACATCCTGTCCAGTTTTTAATTAAGGCGGAGATTATATCAAAATAAAAGATTAGTTCCGTTCCTTTGGATACATTCACATAAGTGGAAGTGATAAAGCTGACATATTAGCAAAAAATGCAAGTGAAAATGCGTTAACAGACATCATAACTACCTGTGTTCATGCTGATTTAAAGCAATATTTTAAGAACAAAATCATGACAAAATAGCAAATAAATTGGAATAATTCAAACTCTACAGTAAGAACTATCAAGCAAAGTGTGTTGTCGTGGAAACTTTCTACTAAGACAAGGGACCAAGTAATCATATCGAGATTGCGACTTGGACATACTAAGATAACCCATAATTTTATCAATGTGCTATTTGTGTGATAGTGAACTGAGAGTGTAACATAATATTAATGTATTAGAACGATAACAACAGTTACCTAATACCTTTAAAAAATATTTTAGTGAAAATAATTAATCTTATATTTTCAATTTTCTACGTGCCATAGGATTAAGTGATAAAATTTGATATTAACTTTTTGTTCCTCTTTCGCATTTCATGTAAATAAAGTTCAATGCTACTAATAATGCACGTGGTGCATACAAAACTGTATGTCATACGGGTTTATTGCATTAATTAAAGTTTTAATTTTATTTTATATAAATTAGAAGTAATAATTGTATCGCAGCAGGTTTTTAGTACCGTTGCTAGGAAAGTGATGTTGGTTAGCAATTTGTTATTAACGTAAACAAAGTTTTTCTATGTGACATTGTCAAAAAAAATTAAGAAGGCAAGAGAAATTCGATATTAATGAAGAAATAGTTAAAAAAGTCAAAAAAACGATCGAGAATCTGTTACCGAGAAAATAAAAAAAAAGTATGACAAGGAATACGAGAAAATTTCAACCATGGATGGTAGAAAATAATACTGAGGGCCGGTTGTTCGAACGCTAATCAAAAATGATCATTATCAAATATTTAATTACTCTCAAAATTGTCAATGTCAACTTTGATTGGGTTGCTGAAAACATAATTATTGATTATAATTATGAAATTAGTTAATCAATTATGTTAATAATTGTTATGTTAATTGATTAACTAACCTCATAATTATAATTATGTTTTCAGCAACCCAACCAAAGTTGACATTGACAGTTGGTGACAGTAATTAAATATTTGATAGTGATCATTGTTGATTAGCGTTCGAACAACCGGCCCTAAATGCGTAAATATTTGATTTTTGTTGTTTTCTATTGCAATAATTTCTTTATGCCCGCGCGGGCAATAAGTATAATATTATGCCCGCGCTGGCATAAAGTATACCATTATGTGGTTCGTAACTAAGTAATAAATATACAATATTAAACCGGTATGACATAAAAAAAATTATAAGATTTTCAAATAAAAATTATTTCTATATTAGTTAGGATCCAAACAAATAGATATTTTAGTGCCGACAAATCGCTATGGTTCAAATGGTTTCACGGAAATTCTTGAAATCAAAATATTAAAAAAACATTTTTCACGTCAATTTTGAAATTTGATTTAATTGTTTTTTTTTATTACAGTACAGTGGAACCCCGATAAGTCGGCCCCCGATAACCCGGAAGTCCGGCTAACCCGGACCGATTTTCATCAGACAAAAATTTAACAAATAAACAATTTAACAATTTTATCAAATAAAAATGTATGTAGGCCAAATAATATTTCAGAGATAATGTGTATTTGTGTAATTTGAACACATAAGTACAATAGTAAAAATGATTCATGCACACGGCGGCAGCCAGAGCGACCGTCTCAGCTTATCGGAAAGAACAGACACCTGTCTGTATTCCTTTTTCTTTATTTATGTCAAACTGTCTTAGCATTGTTTAAAAAAGACGTGACTATTTAAAAATTCTTGTATTGTGTGTAGTACAGCCTATTAATCACTTCCGTTCTGTAATGTAATCGTGCTTCAGATTGTGTTTGCTTTGTCTACGTAATGGTAACAAAACGTAAAAATGTTGCAGTGACAATGGAAAAGAAACTAGAAACATTAGGTAGGATTGATAAAGACGAATCTTTAAAACAAATTTATTGCAGCATCATAATATGATATTATGCTACCATAGGTCTGGATCCCGCGTATGAAAGAAAAGTTGATTAATAGCAAGCTAAAAATTTATTAATAGCTTAAGGGTGTCTAGTCGGATAAACTTTGATATATGAGAACACTGGAACAGGGGCAGTTTTAATTGTGGAACAGGTCAAAAATTTGGAACGGTCAGAACACGAAAATGGCACATTTGTTTTGTCCGACAGAACAGACATAAACTCTCCGAACAGAGATTAAACTCTCATGCAAAAATCAGACTGCTATTTATCACCTGTCATAATTCCTGTCATTTGACATATTCTACATGTTCCACTCATTAAAACGCCAATTTGGTGATAAATAGCAGTCTGATTTTTGCATGAGAGTTTAATCTCTGTTCGGAGAGTTTAAGTCTGTTCTGTCGGAAAAAATACATGTGCCGTTTTCGTGGTCTGACCGTTCCAAATTTTTAACCTGTTCCACAGTTAAAACTTCCCCTGTTCCAGTGTTCCCATATATTGTTTGTCCGACTAGACACCCTTAAGTTAATAACAAATTTTCAGCTTGCTATTTATCAATTTTTTTTTGTACGCAGGATCCAGACCTACCATATTATGGTGTCGGTACATCTCTACAGTATGACTGAGTTTTTTACCAAGAAATGAACAAAATTCTACACTCTATACAACTATACGTAATTTAGATGTGTACTGTGCATATGTGTTTCATGTTTTTGTAATTGTAATGGAGGTTATTTATTAATTTTTACTATATTCTCCGGCTAACCCGGATTTTCGATAACCCGGATCGGCCGCGGTCCCGATTAATCCGAGTTATCGAGGTTCCACTGTATATACAAATTTAAAAACCCAATGTTTGTGTATAATCTATAATGTTATTTTATTATTCAGTATGTGCAGTTTTTTATAACTCACACCGCATACTTGGAAAAGACACCATATCCTCGAGAATTCCGATTCTTGTTTTTTTGCAAGCGTCTTGGTCTCTAGATATAAATACATAAGATTTTTAATATATGGACCAGTCAACGAGCGGTCGAGTCCCAACCAACACACATCACATCGACCATGAAACAAGAAGTTTTATTTTGTTTGTTGTTAACTATCAGTGCTGGGACGTGTAAGTGATTCATTTGTTTTAGTGTTTTTTTATTGATTATGCATTATTTATACGTCGTCACGAGTGCGGTTTGAATTTCCAAAAATAGTCAACGTGCAAATTGTGTGCTATTTTTTTTTTATGGAAATTAACAAATATATTTATTATAATTTATCACTGCCATGGGACCAATAGATGACGCCTTGAGATTCTTCTTTTATGTGATCTTCGTATTTGCCATAAATTATTCTAAACGTTAAGGGCGTAGTCGCAAAATTTCGCGTCAATGTGTTTGTGAAAAACTTAAACGCAGAATGAAAGACTGCATAATTAGGGCCGAAAGTCCCTGAAAACTCCTATAATGTTTATTTTAATATGTTATAGGGGCGGACAATATGTTTTTCGAATTTCTCATTCAAAAGAAACTGTTTGGTTATTCTACGGGACTTTCGGCCCTCAGTAATAATGTAATCTTTCATTCTGTGTTTAAGCTTTTCAAAAATACTTATTAGTTTTCTGAGAATTCGAAAAAATGCATTTATAACACATTGGCTCGAAATTTTGCGCCTACGCCCTTAAGAGACACTTTTTGTTTTTAACACCATCTCTTCTTTTAGATATAGGGCATTCCCCTTTATTTTAATTGTGGCGTTTATCCCTTTGGTTCGTCTTTTCTCATCAATTATTTGAATATGCCCAGATATCTAAACCTATATGATTCTAAAGTTCTTAAACCAATAATTGCTTTTTTAATCTCTCCATTCAATTAATTAACAGCACACTAAGCAGCTTTCCACCAAATATTTTCCTCTATCCATCTTATCTTATATTGCCTAAAGGATCCCAACTTTCCTCTGTTTAGAATCTAGAAGATTATGGCCCTTAAAAGAATTTTATTGACTTTAGCTTTGATCAAATCGACCACATTCTACCTGGTTAATAACGGATTAAGAGCTTAAACACTTATTGCAATCGATAGTTGTCTTCTTAATTGAGACTGGTATTTCTTGTTCTCTGACAGAGGTGACTCTCCAGTATCCAAATTCTTATTTACTATTTTTATTGGGAATTAATCACAATTACAGTTTATAATAAGTTTATTTTGACATTTCGATTTTTTACTTCGGAAATCATTATCAAAAGACCGTAGTGAAAATCGAAACGTCAGGAAACACGTATTTTAAATTGAACTTATAATACAAGTCCTAATAAAAATAGTAAGTACAACAAGGAAATAGCTTCATGTATATTCCATTTTCCTTCACCAATCTTTCTAGTTATGTTGTTTTTTTTACAGTAGGCAAAGTAGGCAACCTTAATACACTGCTATTTATGCGTATACGAGTAGAAAATCCTGTTCTATTTTTAGCATGTTGTTAATAATTTTAAAATAGCATCGTAAAACAGCTCTCTTCTCAGTTTAAAGTTTCTCTCTCTCTATCTCTCTGTCTCTTCAGTCCTGACCCCTGGAGGGAGGGTAGTGGTCAACGTGATGTTATGTGTTGTCCTTCTCCAAAGATATTTATCTCTGGTCATTTCTTTTAACCCATGCATAGGTCTTTTGCATATTTCTGTAATTTGGCCAATCCATCTTTTTGGGATCTTATTCATGATCTTCAGCCTTCTATTAAGTATTTCCATGTTTCTGTGTAGAAGAGCCGTTTGAAGATATTTAGCTCATTTAAAATTGAATTATTTGTCCTGTGCTGCGAATAAATCTATAATACCTATACATTTATTATAATTTAGCTGGCCGTGCGTGACAAGCTAAAGAAATTTAACATTCTCTTATAGTTTCTTTTTCTCTTGGGTCTTGGCTATCATCAAAGCTACTCCTTCACATATATTCAGAACTAAATATAAAATATCTGTACTGGCTGTAGATAAAATGGTATAAAATATATACAATGTAAATCAAAATATACATAAAAAGTTATCAACTTGCGTATTCGCGAACTGAATATATTTGTCTTCAAAACATACCTACATACAGTGAGCACGTAAAGGTTGGAATAAATTCATTTTCTCGAGAATGGACGATTTTGGAAAAATATCCCAAAACAGGTCAATTTTTATTTTTAAATTACGACTTATTGATATATATATATCATACTAGTGACGTCACCCATCTGGGCGTGATGACGTCATCGATAACTTTTTTAAAGGAAAATAGGGGTCGTGTGATAGCTCATTTGAAAGATAATTCAATTCTCTATCCAGTAATATAAACATTAATAATAATTATTTATATAGGGTGACTAAAAAAAAATTTGAATTAAATTTATTGACATAAAAAGAAGAATGTGTGTAATTTATTTAATTCAAAATACATTTTACTGCTATCAGAAAACAGGACAAAAATGTTTATTTGGCAAATAAATATTGTTTTTTGCTTAAATTCAATATTAAAGCCGCCACCCACCAGCCTCGTGACAGTTTGAACATTTAATTTAAGCGAAAAGCAATGATTATTTTTTAAATAAATATTTTTCAAATAAATATTTTTCAGTTTTCTGAAAGCAGTAAAATGCCTTTTCAATTAAATAAATTACATACATTCTTCTGTTTATGTCAATTAATTTAATCTAAAAAAATTTTTTTTGGACACCCTGTATAAATAATTATGTTAATGTTTATATTACTGAATAGATAATTGAATTACCTTTCAAATGAGCTATCACACGACCCCTATTCTTATTTAAAAAAATCATGGATGACGTCATCACGCCCAGATGGGTGACGTCACTAGTATGATATATATGCCAAAAAGTCCTAATTTAAAAATAAAAATTGACCTGTTTCGGGATTTTTTTCCAAAATCATCCATTCTCGAGAAAATGAATTTATTCCAACCTTTATGTGCTCACTGTATAATAAAATATAACAAGGATAAGCGATAGGGCATGTCGTTGATACATTAGATACATTATTTACTAAGAATTTACACGTCGACTTACGTTTCACTTAATGTTTTTATTTAACTTGTTTGAAAATGATTCATGACGTTTGGACAAAGATAAAATGGAATAACTGTATATGGTTATAATATCGGACTCGAAATTTTCGGACAAAGTTATATGACAAAGCTCTAAAAAATTGCACAGAATTTTAAACAGCCATTATACTGCCCTTTACTTCCACATACACACACCCAAACTTATAAGGAATCATCTGATATGTCTTACTATTTCGTGCGAATTTAAAAAAACAAACACACGAAGTCAAACAATATTTATTTTAAAGCAATTTAATAACAAATACATAACAAGTAAATAAAACAATAAAGTATTTAACAAACAAATTGAAAGTAGTTGTTTTATAGTCAATAGCATACAAAATTTCAATGCAAATCGAATAATGTTTAAATTGTTTTTATTTTTTTTTTGTATTTTGTGGTAGTCAGTGTTATCACCTCTAGTCCTCATGCAAGCTTCAGTTTGCCTGGGCACGCTCCTAATCAAATTATCAACATTTTGTTGTGGTAGGTTGCTCCATCCTTTAAGAGCAGCTTGTACTAGCCGTGCGGTGTTTTGTGGATTATCCCGGCAAGCTCTAATTTTTCTTTTAAGCATATTCCACAAATACTCTATAGGATTAAGCTCGGGTGAGCAAGTAGACCACCCCAAACAAGGGATACCTTCTGCTTCAATGATATCTGTAGTCACTCTAATGATATGTAATGGTCCATTATCATGCAATAAACTAAATTTTCTCCAGTTGCACCTCTCCAGAGCCTGACTACAGGTTATCAACATACCTGTGAGCAATTAAAGTTGATTGGATGAAAATTAAAGGAGTTTTTTTACGGATCACAATTCCTTTCCAGAACAATACACTTCCCCTTGTATATTTGTGAACAGATCTGACAGTTTTCGCTCTTGCTTGTCTTCCTCGATCTCTAAGTACACGATTTCATAGGTCATCTGATTTTACACAAATCCTGACTTTTTTGAAAATAGCACATTTTGTCAATTCCCAATGTTTCAGTTTTGGTGGTGAAGACGCCAATTTACGCAATCAATTTTTTGCTGCCTGGATAACTCGGGAATCCATAACTGTCTCCTGCTGTATACTTCTTGGTACGAACTCTTCTTCCAGTTACACCTGTAGCTTCCAAAAGCTGCCTTTGGAGCTGCAGGTGAGAAATGGTTGGGTGTCTTCCAGCTGATTGGACAATTAAACGATCTTGGAGAGCCGTTATTACTTTTGACGACATTTCCTTGCTTTATTTTCTAGCTTTCCTAGTTCCTGTTACCTAACATAGGTTTTGGACAGAACGCCCTGTATTAGGCCTAGCTCTACAGCTATGGCCCTCTGAGAACATTACTTTCCCCACAAGACCAATAATCTTTCCTCGTTGTAAGTTCTATAACCCCACATCAGGCATATTTTCGTTTTTTGACAAAAAAGTTAGTTTATTTATTTTCGTTCAATTTGCAACTTAAGCAAATAACCTATACCGTACCGAGCTGTACTATCTATCCTATTGTCTTATATATTTGTTTATTTTCAATAAAAACCTTTTAGTCCTGTCGCCAGGGGGGGTACAACGGCCTCGTTAATTCAGATGGACTTACTCAAGGTTTTTTTATGTATTTTGACCCGTAGAACACGAATTTTTTGGGTAACAGTTGATCCGGATGTCGATAAGATTGTTATAGACCAAGAACTTGAGGAATCAAATAACAGCGATTTTTGGCAAAACAAAACAATATTTTGTATTTTTTGGGCCATTTTAAGTAAAAAATATTTCTACAAGTTTTTTCGTAGGATGCACAGTTTTCGAGATAAACGCGGTTGAACTTTAAAAAAATCGAAAAACTGCAATTTTTGAACCCGAATAACTTTTGATTAAAAAATAAAATAGCAAGTCTGCTTACCGCATTTGAAAGTTTAAGTCAAATTATATCGGTTTTGATTATTTGCATTGGTAAAAATTTATTTTTTTATTGTTTAACAAAGCTATAAACACGTATGGTTTCCCGTGCTTTTACATGCGTTTTAACGCATGTAACGTAGAAATAGTCTTGATTGCACTAGTACCTATTCTACCTACTCGTTCGATTTTAAATGAGAAATCATAGAAACATCACTCACGCACTAGTTGTTTGTAGCTTTGTTTAACAATAACACAATAAATTTTTAGCAATGCAAATAATCAAAACCGACATAATTTGACTTGAACTTTCAAAGGCGCTTAGCAGAATTGCTATTTTATTTTTTAATCAAAAGTTATTCGGGTTTAAAAATTGCAGTTTTTCGATTTTTTGAAAGTTCAACCGCGTTTATCTCGAAAACTCTGCATCCTACTAAAAAACTTGTAGAAATATTTTTTGCTTAAAATGACCCAAAAAATACAAAATATTGTTTTGTTTTGCCAAAAATCGCTGTTATTTGATTCCTCAAGTTCTTGGTCTATAACAATCTTATCGACATCCGGATCAACTGTTACCCAAAAAATTCGTTTTCTACGGGTCAAAATACATAAAAAAAACTTGGGTAAGTCCATCTGAATTAACGAGGCCGTTGTACCCCCCCTGGCGACAGGACTATTTATTCTTCGCAACAATAACAAATTTTTTCAAAAGAATAGTACATTGTTTACCGGGTAGGAAAAGCTTAACATTCCTGGACGACTGTGAAGATTGCTAAGTCGAGGCGCAAGCCGAGACTTAGCAACACAGAGTCCAGGAATGTGGCTTTTCCTACGAGGTAAACATACTATTTTTCCGCAAATCGTTTAAAATTCGACAGATATTGATTGATTTAAAAAAAAACGCGATAATTTTATTCCCAAATAAATGGTGCTTTGAAATTCCTAATAAAATTACTTGGGTTACTATGGAAACGAATTGAGGTTGAATTGTCAAACTTGACGCTTATAAATTTAATTGCTGGTGTTCTCGAAAGTAAAATGATAAGTGATGATGAAATTTCCATTCCTGGGACTCCTCCAGAGCTGGTTGAGGCAGTGAATACTGCTTCATTAGAATTATTGCCAAAGAAATCAAAAGAAAAGTACGAAAATGCATACAGACGTTTTATGGATTATCGCATGAGTAAAAATACGAGTTCTTTCTCAGAAAATGTTGTAATGGCATACTTCCTAGACCTTTGTTTAAAGATGAAATCTTCAACATTATGGGCCAATTATTCAATGCTGAAGTCAACCCTTGCACTTAAACACAATGTAGATATATCTACATACTCAAAACTTCGTTCTTTATTGAAACGGCAAGCTCAAGGTTATAGGGCAAAGAAATCTAAGATTTTAACGAAGGAAGAAATTGAAAAATTTATCCAGGAAGCTCCAGATAAAGAAAATTTAATGATTAAGGTAATTTACAAGGTTTTAATAGCAATGTGTTTTCTATCATTTATGTAGAACACTAACAACTGTACGGAAATATCATTTCCTTACAGTAAGGAAATGACATTTCCTTACAGTAAGGAAGTCCTGACTTTTTCTTCAAGAAATTTTGACAGGAATGTCAAAATTTCCTGGCGATTTGCGGAAAATAAATATTACTTTGAAATACATGGTGATTCCATATAAGTTTGGGGGTGTGTATATACGGAAGTAATATTCGATATACTTTGATTTATACTGTACTCAATATTATTTAAAAAATTTTTTTTTCTTGTAATAATTTTGAAAACTATATTACAAACATTTATTATAGTTTCAGTGCTTTTAATTTTATTTATTAATAAAATTAAAATGTTTGTGAATTTTAACTATTTATAATGGGAAATAAGCCACAATATTATTAAAAAATGATTTTTATTAACGTTTCGACGCCCAAATCGGGTGCCGTTGTCAAAATACAAAATACTACTAACATAAACAAAAATGTTGTTGCTTAGTAAAAACATTCTTCTAATAATTTATTTAATTTGACTCATTTATATCGGCAATTTAGATACATATGATATATTTTAAAGTAGAAGACTTTAAAATGATATTGCCAATATTTATGAGTTGCTTTCCTGGGACGACTTTACTGAAAGACAGTTCATTCGATTACATGAAATCAACCCCAACTCAAGAATATCCGTCACAAAAAAATCATAGCATGTGATCTGTCTTTAAAAAGACAACCACATGCAACGGTGATATTAAAATTCTCGCGTTAGAGATCTCATAGTAAATCACGAGGGAAAACCAGGAAAAACCTCGTGATACTATCCCGACATCGTAAGTATTTGGTCCTACATTTAATTTACTCTCAAAATTAATACTAAATTCTGACTTTACTATAATTTTGTTTAAATTAAAAATAATATTAATAATACATGGATATATAAGTAATACTAAAATATAAAATATGTACTAACTCGACTATTGACTTACTAATTGTGGTATTTTCTTTCTATTGACTTCCTCTTTCAGTATGGGTATCCACATCCTACTGCATTCCACCGAGGAATTTGCTACACAATTGGTTTCGTTTAGCATAATTAGAGCCGCTTCTTTGATTTTTCTCTTTTTACTATCTGTTTCTTTCAGGACTATACTTGAATCTCTCCACTGAACTCTATGTTCATTATCCATTCATATTTTAATAATATTGTGGCTTATTTCCCATTATAAATAGTTAAAATTGTAAAAATGCCACAAGGAAATAGCTTCAGAACAACAATGTTTGTGAAAGTAACTAAAATTTAAAACACTGCTTACGCCCTTTCAAAGTCTGTTCTATAGCTTATTTTACAGTCAACTACAAGTGTTTTCTAGATACAGTGTGTCAATTTAAAAAGATACCACCCTCTATAATTTCGTTCGTATAGAAAATCTAAAAATTTGCGAAAAAACATCTAATTTATTTGTGAGAATGACATTTTGTAGACCAGTTTTCAACTACTCATAAATTACATCAACCCCCAAAATCTTTAATAGAAAGGGGGGTTGAGTTATACCTCATTTTAAAGGTTCGTTTAACTATCTTTTCCAAAATTCCACATATTATATTATATTTCTTTTCAGTACATACTTTTGGAAAAATCTTCGATTTAATACTCTAAAAAATTTCGGAGTTCTAACGGTTTTACTTGATTTTTTCAAAAATTCTCCAAAAAATACTCAAAATACTCCAATACTCAAAAAAAATTGGAGTTATGAGGCAGTTGAACGACGTTTAAAATGAAGTATCAGTCAACCCTCGACCCTCAACTGCTTAAAATGAGGTATTATTAAAGATTTTGGGGTTTGGGTCCGCCCCACTAGAGGGTTGATGTAATTTAGTTTAAAACTTTCTAGTCTACAAAATATCTCCCTCACGAATAAATCTGACGTGTTTTTGCATATTTTTAGATTTTCTATGGGGACCAAATTATAGAGGGTATTACCTTTTTACATTGACACACTCTATGTAAATATTATTTACAAAGTAAAGTTAGTATTAGATGTAATTACATTTTTCTATCTAAATCCAATCCTTCCTGTATTGAAATAGTTCGGCTTTTTATATTCTGCAAATATGTCGTAATATATACACAAATGAACAATTGATATTTTATTGGTAGAAAGCATAGCCTACACCATCCTTTGTTTTTGATTATTTTATGTAAATAATGGTTTCTATCATTAGACTGTATGGTTCGATGTGATTTGAATATATTTTAGGATTTTTATGCATATTGCTAATGTCTCGTATACCAATCAAAAAAGGTGTTTTTCTATCTAATAAATTTTCCTTTTTTTAACTTGTGAATGCAAGGTACAATAGAATAAATTTAACTTATAATATAGACAATTTGTGATATGAAATGAATTCACCGAGCGAAGGTTTATAGTTAAGTTGTATTTTATTTTGTCAATAACGCCTAAATCTTCTTATGTTTCATGGCTCTGAGAGAGGTTCTCAAACGAATATATTGAATATTGGCTTTATATTTGAGACTTGTGTTACTCGTGATACTTATGAAGTGCATCCAAGGGTCATCTTTCATAAAGTTTTCGTTGATCTTAATATTTTCTGTACCTTTACCGTTAATTCAAATCTCTGTTGTTTCTTCATTTTAGTCCGGTTGCTCTTATCATATCTTTTAATTCAGAAGTTTTGTTCTGAATATATTGTCTCTCTTTGAGATGGCAAATATGTATTACTAGAAAACCCTAAATCCGAAAAACTATTAAAACTAATCGAAAAAATTATAGAACAATTCAGAAAACCAAAAGAATGGAGATCTATTATCCTATTGCCTCTCTTCATAAAGGGAGACAAATCGAATTTGTAAACTACAGAGACATTAACCTGATAAACATTAAGGGCCAGTTGTTCGAACGCTAATCAAAAATGAAATCAACTGATCATTTTCAAATATTTAATTACTGTCACCAACTGTCAATGTCAACTTTGATTGGGTTGCTAAAAACATAATTGATTACAATTATGAGATTAATTGATTAGTTAATCAATTATGTTAATAATTGTTATGTTATTTAATAATTAATTAATCAATCAATTATGTTAATTATCATAATGATAATTAACATAATTGATTACAATCAACTGATTGGCGTACGAACAACGGATTTTTTTATTTGATGGTTGTTAAGGGGATTATAATCAACTTCTTGATTAGCGTTCGAACAACCGGCCCTAAAATTAACAACCACAGTGATAACAATTAAACAGAAAAAAATGATTACAGAACATTAGCAGACGAAAAAAAAAGGTTAAAGGAAGATCATGGATCGACGCTATATTTATAATGAGGCAAGTGCAAGAGAAATCACTAGAATACAAAAACCAGCATATTTATATTTCGTGGAGTTTTAGAAGATATTTGGCAGGGCCAAATTAAAGGAACTTATCTACTTATTGTACGCAAGGGAGATTGGACGGCCTCTAAAATAATCAAAATCATTCAAAATATTTAGCAGAGCTACATAATAAAAGTAAAAATAGAAGAAAAATTAACTGATCCAATTTAAGCTGGCAATGGGATAGGACACGAGGATTCCCAGAGACCTCGATTGTTCAACTTGGTCATTGATGAAATAAAAAAAGTAAGAACGAAAAAGGATACCAAATGGGTAAAACAAAACTTCAAATAATCTGAAAACACAGCCCAACAAAAAAAAATTTTTGTCTTGCTGCCGAAAAAAAAATGAACTGATTTTAGTTAATTTATCTGTGCTGATTCCGAAAATACAAACCTTTTCTTTGTATCAGCTCTAGTTTTCGAGATATAACATACTTATCAAATACTTAAATATTCTTACATTTCTGTATATTCCACCACTATAATTGCAATATGTTTATAAACAAACTTAACAAATTCTAAGACAAATGGGCAAATGAACAAAAGGGCCTATTTTGGTGTTCATTTAAGAGATCAAGATAAATCCTGAGCTCCACATGTAGTATGCAAAACTTGTATTGAAAACTTGCGACAGTGGACGAAAGACAACGAAAATGTTTAAATTTGGTTTTCCAACGGTATGAAGAAAACCAAAAAATCATTTTGACAATTGCTATTTCTGTCTTGTGAATATAAATGGCATTAATCGTAACAATCGACATACGTGAACATATCCTAACCTGGATTCAGCAATAAGACCAATTCGACATCAGCTTGAGCAGATACCCATTCCAATATTTAGTAGTCTACCTATGTTACCAGAGGATAATGCCGAAACGTTATTTGACAAACTGCAGACTAATAGATTTGAGGAAGACGACAGTGATTTTAAAGGGGATTCAATACGTCCTGAGCGCTTTACTCGGGAAGAACTAAGCGAACTTATCAGAAATTTGAACCTTCCAAAGGAATCTTCGGATTTGTCTACCTCCAGACTAAAAGAAAAGAATGTTCTTCACCCAAACACCAACATTACATACTACCGTAATAGAGATAAAAGACCTTTTGCCTTTTTTTCTCAGCAAGATGATATGGTTTTTTAAAGGACTGGTAGAAAAAATGGGTGTATCGGAGTATGGAGTATACACCAGATCACTGGCGTCTTTTTATCGACAGTTCCAAACGAAGTTTAAAGTGTGTCCTTCTGCATAATGGCAACAAATATGGAAGTATACCAATTGGGCATTAGAGTGGAATAAATGCTCAACAATTTAAACAAACACGGTTGTCATATGAGTATTAAAATGCATTACCTACACAGCCACTTAGACCGTTTCCCAGAAAATCTTCACCAAGATATCAAAACGATGGAAGAGGGGTATCAGGAAGATGGGGCTATCACATGATGGCGGATTACTGCTGGAGTCTTCAAAGGGACCGTCCTTTTAAAGCATTTGCAAGAAAATCATATAAAAGGAAGTTTTTAGGTGACGCCGAATAACACATTTTTGTTGCGACGCTGCCGATTGGGTTAGATGAAAAGTTAAGTTTTTTTGGCAGATATGTGTCATTATTTTTGTAAGTACATTATTGTACAATAAATATCTTTTTCTATGGATGCTATACAATGTGCAACTTCTCTCACTACTTACATATATTCAAAACGAACAATTTCGCAGGCAGTGAGAAAAGTCGGCCATTGCAGTGAGAAATATTTTTTCTCACGGGTTCATCGCCGGTTTACATACATATGATCGCCATTTCCATGGTAACATGCACAATACAAACACAATTATTTTTGTCAAACAAAATATGTTCAAACTTGTCAAAACTTATCAAAAATTACCTTTTAAAACTGTTCAACTGTGAATTATAATTTTAAATAAATAAAGTATATAAATATTAAGAATATTAAATACCTATGTGTATATATGTATTTTATTTCAATTTAGGCATATAATATACCTAAAAGCACCTAAATTATTTAATTTTGAAGTTTGGACTCTTGACAAAAACGACATAGAAAAAGTACAGTGTACAACACGAGATAAAATGACATATTCCTCTCTCGCTTGATTTGCGGCACAACACACTTCTGCGCTCGTGAGAAATATGTCTTTTTTCTCTCTTGTTGTACAATATACTATACGTTTTATTCGTACTTGGTTTATTTCATGGGTAGCAGCACTACATAAATATGTAGGTGGTGCTGCGTTAAATTACCCTATATGTTAGAAATGTGATCTGTTGTCGTATTTTCTGAAAACGATCTGATGGAACAAATCGGGTAGCATTTTTGGATTCAGCAGACCCAAATTACCTAGAAACAGTAAAAAAATTTCCGGCAGCAAACTGTGTGTTTACCAGTGTAATCTATCAAAATAATTTACAGTCAATGTAATATAAACGCCAGAAAATTTAACATGCTAATTGACCGAAAAATCTACTAAGATATAAATTTGATATGAAGGGTGAAAAAATAGAACAAGTGATGGTGTTTAAATATCTAGGCATCACAATGTCACTGGTTAGGTGAATAGAGCAAACAGAGCATCAGGATGCCTGAATGAAGCAATATGGAGAGACAAAAATACCGGGAAAGAAATGAAATGGAGAATTTGCATGACAGTAATCAGACAAATAATGACATGTAACAGAAACACGACCCGACACAGAGCGAACAAAAGTAATGTTAGAAACAGAAGTGATGAAAACCCTTAGAAAAATCAATGGGGCGATGCTATAAGTACAGATATAATCCGGATATGCAAGATGGAGAGGGGTCTACCCCAAAATCCCGACAGCCAAAATCCCGACAGCCACAATCCCGACGGCCAAAATCCCGACACGGCAGAATCCCGACAGGCCAGAATCTCGACAGGTTTGATAAGTTTCGTTTTAACATATAATTACATTTATTTCTTGTTTTTTGTTTATGGCCATCTGTTTTTTATTTTTTGTTACTAAACAAAAGTGTTTACCATTTAATATGAACTAATTTTCTAAATAAAATTTCTAACATGGGTATATGAATTAAATTATTTTTTTTGTCAATATATAGTCCAATAATAGATATATTATGTATAATCAAATCCTGAATTCAGTATCGATTTAGCATTCGAAGCGAACAGTTCGTTTTTGCGTGTGTGATCGGTGAAAATTAGTTTTGGTGAGTCGGTAATTAATAAAATGGAAGTCAATACCATTGGCAAAGGACATCCACCCGATCGGGGAGGGACGATAAATATTAATAATATGGAACTGGATCAGGAGGAAAAACAAACACAAATAAGTCAAAATGCAAGTTCACAGGTACAAAAGGTAGCAAAAACACAATCAAATAACTTTTTTCCAGTTTATCAGGTAAGCGATAACAATAATTCTAATGAAAACCAGTTGCTAATTAAACCTATTAAAAATAAATATACACAAGGAGACCAAGGACCGTATTTTGTCTATTTACAAAACCGAAACGGGCACATTGGCCGTCTACATCGAATCGCCACCGCGCGTCTTGTGCTTTCTGCAGAACCTACGGTAAGAGATAATATAGTTCACATCAGCGTTATTGGTAGAAATAAAGTTAGAATTGAATGTAATTCATATAAAAGCGCAAATATTTTAATTGATAGTAAAAATTTATTAGAAAAAGATTATGACATATACATTCCTAATTTTATGGTACAAAAAAGTGGAGTAATTAAAGGGGTCGATAAAGGTATCTCAGAAAACGAATTAAAGGACATTATTGTTTGTAAATATGGTAATTTTAAGGTATTAAGTGTAAAAAGAATGAAAAGAAAATCAAACAACGAGCTGATAGAGACGGGTACGATAGTGGTGACTTTTAGAGGACAAATGATACCAAAAGAAGTTATCATTGAGAGAATGATATATCAAGTCGAAACCTATATACCGAGAGTAATACAATGCCTAAATTGTTTAAGGTATGGCCACGTCACTGGTCAATGTAGAGGGAAAAAAAGATGCGGACAATGTGGACAGGAGCATGAATCTGAAGCATGTGAGTTAACAGAGCCTACTTGTTTATTCTGTTTTGGAAAACACTCAGCACTGGACCGAGCAAAATGTCCTGAGTTTGAGAAACAAAAGGCTATCAAATATCTTATGGTAAACGAAAATATGGCATTTGAAGAAGCAAAATTAAAATACAGTAATAGTTATACCTCAGCCTTAAAAACATCAAATGCAGGAAATAGATATACAATAACAACAAAAAGAAAATGGAGCGAAGCCACTCAAAATAAATCGGTTTACCCATATTCGGAAGAACATGAAAATATTTTAAACAATCCTAGCACCTCTGCGTACCCGCCTCTACCAATTCCTAAGAATATTCCAATGTATCACAAACAGGTAACACAAAATAACCAAACAACAAACAAAAACCTTAGTGAAAATATATTAACAATTTTTAAAAATATATTAGGTAAAAAACTTTTGCCGACAGAAAATAAACAAATTATGGAAGAATTTAAAGATAGTCTAGAAAAATTTTTAAATGGATCTAACAAGTAAAAAAATCTTACAGTGGAATTCACGATCGATAATACACAATAAGGGACATTTCGAAAAATATATATTTGAAAATAAATTTTTGGCTATATTATTGAGTGAAACTTGGTTGAAACCAAACACAAACATAAATTTTTCTCGATATAATATATTTCGCGAAGATAGACCGCAAGGTTTTGGAGGGGTCGCAATATTATTAAATAAAAACATAAATTTTCAGAATAACTTAGATTTTTATAAAATAAATAATGTAATGTGTGTTGCAGTACAAGTCATTTTAAATCAAAATATTTTAAATCTATATTCTCTATATGCAAAACCTAAACTAGGTATATCGAAAAATGAGTGGGTCAGGTTCTTTAATAGTTTAAACAAACCATTTTTAGTGGGGGGAGACTTCAATTGCCATAATAAAATATGGGGATGTGATGAAACTGATCGCGAAGGGATAAATCTTTTTGAAGCTATGGAAGAATGTGGACTTAATTTCTTAAATGACGGTTCGGAAACATTAATTCGGAGGTCCATGAATAAAAATAAGTCAGCTATAGATCTAACAATTTGCTCAAGAGATATCTATTATAAATGCTCTTGGCACACAGAAAATATGAGTCTGGGTTCAGACCATTATCCAGTAGTTATCGAATTTGCACATGATAGTAATGTAAATACCTGTTTTGATAATAATGATATAATTAGAAATAGAATTAAATGGGATATTAAAAAAGCGGATTGGACAGTTTTCTCTTACTTGTTAAGCAATAAACAAAAAGACAATATAGGACAAAATACAGAACAAGAATATCAAATGTTTTATGATTCTATAAATGATGCTAGTAAAATTAGCATTCCAGAGAAGAGAAAAGTGACCAATGCAAAATTTAATAAACCATGGTGGAATAATGAATGTAGGGAGGCTATTAGACTACAAAAAGAGGCCTTTTTACAGTTTAAAAGAATATCTAATCACGAAAATTACTTAAAATATCAGCAAGCAGAAGCATATAAAAAAAGAATTATTTTAAATAGTAAAAGAGCCTCATGGAAAAATGTATGTAATAGTTTGAACAAAAATACACCGATAGGTAAAATATGGAGTGAGATTAGAAAATTAAAAAACGCCTATAATCCACCTAAAAATCCAATAGTTGAAAATGAATGGATCGAACTATTCTTTAACAAAATTGCCAGACCTTGGGTCCTAGAGGAAGAAATTACATGTACAACGAACAGTACAATCACTGAAGACAGTAAATTTCTAACAGAATTATTTAATTTGGAAGAGCTTAAAAATTGTTTAAAAAACAATAACAACTCAGCTCCAGGAAAGGACAGTATTCACTATAGTATGCTATATAATTTGCCTATCCAAAGAAAAATACAACTACTAAATATAATAAACCGCATATGGACAAGCATGGAAGTTCCAAACTCATGGAAAGAATATATTATAGTCCCAATTCTCAAGCAATACAAACCCGCAAATTGTCCTGATTCATACAGAGGCATTTCGCTATCGTCATGTATCTTGAAAACATTGGAGAGAATGATTAAACAAAGATTAGAATTTTGGCTGGAGAAAAATTCTCGACTCTCTCCAACACAATTTGGATTCCGAAAATCATGTTCAACAATGGAAAACTTATCACACTTGGTACTAGATGTTTACAACTCATTTTCTACTAATAAGTCAGTTGTAGCTACATTTATAGACCTCGAAAATGCATATGACAATGTTAATCTGGTAAGCCTGTATCACCAAATGAAGAAAATAGGAATCCCAGATATACTATGCTGGAGAATTTATAAACTTTACAGTAATAGAATCTTGTATATCCAAATTGGGAATAAACTATTAGGTCCCAGAATATCAAACATTGGGATACCTCAAGGAAGTATTCTAAGCCCAATATTATATGCTATTTATACTTCGGATATAGGTAAAAGCATATCAAATAGTACCCAAGGTAAAATATTACAGTTTGCAGATGACATATGTATTTACGTAGACCAAAACGAGATAGAAAAGGGCTGCAAAATAATAAATGAAGTATACAGTTGTTTACTTGAAGACTTGTATCACTTAAATTTAACAATATCTTTAAATAAAACACAAATTTGCATATTCTCCAGAAAGCAAAAACTTCCCGAACTAGTAAAAATACAAAACGTCCAGTTCAAAGTTCAACCTAAAATTAAGTATTTGGGGATGATATTAGATAGAAAACTGAGCTGGAAAGACCATATTGAATACATTGTGACAAGAGCTGAAAAAGGTTATAATGCATTACGAGCAGTAAGTCACATAACTTGGGGAGCAGATGCCAATATTTCATTAATAATGTACAGATCATACATAAGATCTATTTTAGATTATGGATGCATATTTTATAATCAGGCAGCCAAAACTCATCTTAAAAAAGTAGACGTGTTATCAAATAAATGCCTTCGATTATCTATCGGAGCTCTCATAAGCACCCCATTGTCAAATTTAAGTATAGAGTGTAATGAACCACCACTATACCTAAGAAGAAAAACTCTATGCGAAAAGTTTATACTTAAAAGTATTGCTAAAGAGAGTTTAATAGGGGATAAGTGTCAAAAACTTTTTATACATGACCTAACGAGTGAATACTGGAAGAAAAAACCTTCTTTACTACTTGCTGAAACATATAACAGCTTGCGCCAATTTAAAAATAAATTATACACATCAAAAATATCACCCACATTTCAAATATATCTAAATAGCACTCCTAATATACAGCCAATTTACATGAAAGATTATTCGAACTTTCCAGCGAATTTAAGGAACTCTATGTTTAATGCAGATATAGAAACACTATGCCCACAGTATTACCAAATTTATACAGATGCCTCAAAGATTAACTCTAAAGTTGCTGCTGCCATATGGGACCCTAAAACACAGTACAAAGAAGGAATAGGACTGGATGAAGATACCACGGTATTTACAGGCGAACTAATAGCAATATTGAAAGCAATGCAATACATAGCCACGATCAACAATAACAACAATAGATTCGTAATACTGTCAGATAGCAAAAGTGCTCTAAGTAAATTGGAAAAGTGGACAGGACATAACAATCATATTATTATAGAAATAATAAGAAACTTTATCGAACTCAAAGCCAAAGGCAAAGAAATATCTTTCTGCTGGATAAAAGCTCATTGCAATTTAAAACACAATGAAATTGTAGACAAACTAGCAAAGAGTGCTACAGAACTAGAAACTAACTGTGAATATAAGCTAACACTAAATGACGCATATGCTTATATTAATAACAACAAAATGAATAACTGGAAAGAATGGTATACCAACTCCAAAAAGGGACTGTATTATAAAAGTATTCAAACAGATATTCCATCTAAAGGCTGGTTTAGTGATTATCAAGGCAACAAGGTCCTCATATCATATATATGTAGACTTAGGTTTGGTCACTCCTTAGTTCCAGAACATAAATATAAAATAGGATTGTCTGACACAAACTGTTGTGAATGTGGAGAATTAGGATCCGCAGAACATATGATATTAGATTGCAAACTAAAAGAAAAAGAAGTAGAACATTTTATAAATCAAATTCATACTAAACAACACATAAGAAAACCTTTTAGTTTACAAACACTGATTGCTACAAAAGATAAAAGTATCTACGAGATCCTAATTAAACACATTAATAATATAAAACTAAAATTGTGAAATTATATATAAGTTACCTTTGTTTACCCCATTTGTTGACCCTCCTTTCCGTGGTCTGGTCTTGTTTGATTTTGCTCTGAAAGACCCCTGAGCACTTATGTATCCCAGTTAATAATCCTTAGGTTAGGAAAAAAAGAAAAAAAAACACATAATAAATAAATAAAAAAAATAAAAAAAAAATATATAAATAAATTACAAAAAAAAATAAATTAAAATAATTAAAAAAAAAAAGAAAAAAAAGAAAAAAAAAATAATAATAAAAAAAAATGTGTATATATATATATAAAAAAAAAAAAAAAAAAAAAAAAAAAAATGAAAGAAGCTATCATTAAAATAATAAGTACTTATATTTGTAAATCATTATTATCAAATAGGCCATCCATATTCAAAAATATAATTAGAGTATAACAGATATCTCATAAGATTTTAGTTAGTAAACAAATTTGGTTCGGCTAATGGATTAAGTCCACAGTCAAGAAATCCGATAGCACACACACACACACAAATCCTGAATTCAAGTTTACTTTCATATAATAGATATTATCATGTCACTTACAACCTTCCATTTCAGTAAGTATAGCTTTTATATTATAAAATGAAGTGTTTAAATGATTTTGTCTTTTAAAATACATAATAGTTAGTACCCGTACTTATTAGTAAGTAATAATTTTTCAATTTCAATACTCTCTAATATGATTTGGTATTGCATTTGAAAAGGATACAATAAATATTCAAAATGTAGTGGTCGGAATTTTTACTTATGCGAGGATTGTTGCATGTCGGGATTTTGGCTGTCGGGATTTTGGCTGTCGGGAGTTTGGCTGTCGGGATTTTGGGCGCCACCGGGTGGAGAGCATTAATAACTGGGTAAGAAACAAAAGAGTGTAATGAAACGACCACATAAGCCGAACAACAAAAAAGAACACTAGTAAGGACGATCAGTCCTTAAGATGATAAGACGATCAGTGGGAAGACCCACTGAGATATACCATATAATATATTATACTACGGTACTACGGAAACAAAAAGTGATGAACCTCAAGGACTGGGTAAAAAGGAGAAGACGCGCATAATTATTAAAAATTATTATCGCTGCAATTTTGATTTTTGTAGATTTATGTTGGCCAAAATCTTTATCACTGAAAATAATGCTATGTAATAGGCAATCCCGTATTCTAGTTTGCCATACTCTATTTTCAATATTTTTCTTCAAGAACTTTTCCATTGTTCCTCTCTTTGTTTTAAATTGATTTTAGTATTTCCTGTTAACATGCTATCAATATTGATGTGTTAATATTTATTCTATTACTCATAAATAAAAACAATAATAAAAGACAGATTTAAACAAATGAACATTTAACTTTAATTTAAAACCACATAAAAATTGAAGATCTTATAAAATTATGTGTTTATTCAATATACAAGGTTGATTACTATAAAATATTAGTATTTCTGCTATTTTTATGGTTATTTATGTTTAATGTGTTAATATATTCAACTCAACCTCTATAATCAACATCTCCAGTTTTTTCTGACATATTAGAGATACAATATTTCAATAATATTTTCATTTAAGTACTTATTTTATGATCCTTTTATGTTTTCGGAGTTCACACATATAGAATGTCAATTTTTATTCTGGTCTTTTGTGTTCCCGTTTCACACTGGATCATATGAGTAGTTTGTTACCCCATTTTGTATTCATTTATCCATGTCTTTCAATTGCCTTCTCCTCATTTGGGATCAATGTAGGAATATTTTTACAAAATATATCGACTTTGATTCGGTCTCATTTCCATTTTGAAATGCCCTAAAATTTGTCTTTTCATGGTTCTTTGGGTTTTCTTCATTGTATCTCTAGCACATGTCCACGTGCAGACGCGGCGTCTGCTATGTATTTACTGACAAAACTACAGCGCTGACAAAATTAACCAAACTATGAGATAAGCGACATTTGGAGAAAACTTTCTTACTTCATAAAAAACTAAAATTTTTTGAGAATTTAAGTATTCAAAGTATGTGTCGTACCTGCTCCTATATAAGGCGGCCTTTCAGTTATTAACCAGACTCATTATCCGTTTCTTTTGCATCGTTCTTCTTCAGTTTTGAATCATGATCCGATGCTGTAAATCGGTTGTTTTGGCAACGGTTCTTTTTTTTACGAAAACAGGTCGTCGGTCTGTTGCTCAATATTCGTCCTTTGTCAGGGCTTATCTGTGGTAGTTTGGTTTGTTGTATGCAAACAATATACTTTTAGCGATTAATAGTCTTGTGATACGGCCAATATTAAGGTGATATTTACGTTGTTGTCAGATCTTCCGTTTTTATGTAAATCTAACCAACTTTCTTATTTCAAATGGAACACCCTATATATTGCTGGCGATTTGATGTCCTTAAGGGGATAGGCCCAAAATCTTGGTCCAATGAAATACATTCATTTTTTTGAGAATCCTGAGAAAACTAATAAGTACCTAATTTTGAAAAATTTAAACGCAGAACTAAGGAATATATTATTATCTAGAGCCCCTAATCCCTATTATTTAGAGTCCCCAAAAACTTTTATAATGTTTATTTTAATAGATAAGTCACAGAGGTGAAAAAGATACCATTTAGTGTGATTTTTAATTTCAAACATTTCATTCAAAAGAAACCTTTTTGTATATTCTAAAGGCCTTTCGACCCTCGGTAATAATGTAATCTTTCTTTCTGCTATTTTAAAAATATTTATTAGTTTTCTCATTATTCGAAAAATATGAATGCATTTAAATAGCATTGGACCAAGATTTTGCGCATATTCCCTTAATAAATACTGATTATTTTTAAGGCTATGGGTACATAATTCGCAAATATTTTACGTGTATACCTACTCTTTCTGTCTTTACACGGCAAATTACGTGTAATAAAATTCACACTGGTATTGATATGTAAACATTACTAGAATGTCATTCTACTTGAAAATGTCATCATTAATTTAAAGAGATGGGTTTTGAATGTTCTTGGATAACTGTTATTTTTATAATTGGAAATTATTAATTCAGTTAATAAATGTGATAATTTTTTCACTAACTATGTATTCAGTGATTGTAATAATTTATTTGTACAACAAAGACTAATACTCAATCGAGAAAAGAAGAAAAGTGTTAAAATGATTTTTTAATAATATATTGTTATGGAACGCTTACAATTTTGAAAATCTTTAACAACAAAATACTTGACTGACAATATATGCTGACAATATTATATTCGGCTGAGTGCGTTGTAAGACAAAGATAGATTTGGAAAATATTACCACGGCATTGTGTTTATTTTTTTCGAATCCTGAAAAAACCAATAAATATTTTTGAAAAATTTAAACGCAGAATGAAAGACTAAATTATTACCGAGGGCCGAAAGTCCCTTAGAATAAATAAAAAGTTTATTTTGAATGATATATTTGAAATTAAAAATCACACTAAATTTTCTCTTAGTTTTTCACCCCTGTAACTTATTAAAATAAACATTATAGAAGTTCTCAGTGACTTTCGGCCCTCGATAATAACGTGATCTTTCATTCTGCGTTTAAATTTTTCAAAAATACTTATTAGTTTTCTCAGGATTCGAAAAAAATGAATCCCCGTTTGAATAGCATTGCAGCCGAAAATACGTACCGATCCTCCTAATGAAAGGTTTCCTAAAAGTAATGCCGTAATTTCGGAGTTATTGCTACATTGATTTAAACGATTTTTTTAATAGATGATAAAAATTTTTTAATCACTAAGAAAAAAATATGAAAAAAAATTTTTAAGAAACGCTTTTCTTTAGTTACGAGTAACTAAATTTAAAAATATTATAAAAAATCAACTAAAAAGCAAAAAATAAAAAAAAAATTAAAAAATCAAACACATTCGTCAAAGAAAAGCGTGGCGCGTCTTCATCGAATAAACGGTTTTCGCCCCACTCTTTTCTTTAACGAATGTGTTAGATTTTTTAATTTTTTTTATTTTTTGCTTTCTAGTTGATTTTTTTATAATATTTCCTCGTAACTAAAGAAAAGCGTTTCTTAAATTTTTTTTTCATATTTTTTTATTTTTTACTTTTTAGTCTTACACTTTTCAAACAATAAAATATATCGTCATGTTTATTAAAATATGTATAAAATATATGATGTACTAACATGAAAAGTAGTCGGAATCGGCAAAAAATTTGAAACTATATTGTTAATTTATGAAGCATAACGTAAACAATTAACGCAAAAAGTGAAATTATGTATGGTTCATATCATTAGCTACAATCCTTAAAAGTTTCAAGTTTTTACATCCTAAAAAACAAGAGAATTTAGGCATTTTACATTAAAATCGTTATTTTTTTATTTAAACAATTAATAAACATAAAAAAAAGTTATTGACTATTCGTGTATTGTTCCCGCGAATGCATATATGTCTGCAAATTTTCATTCATTTGCAATGGAAAAAAGGCAGTCAAATTAACGTCTAAAGATTTGACGCAAACTATTGAACTAAATAAAAGCGTTTAATAAAGTTGATCGTTTTCGAGTTTCGACCACAATTTAAAACTGAATGAAACGAAAAGTGATGATTTTTTCAAGTCTCAAAAACACACTTAAAAAATATTACTTTTTGAAATCACAGATGAATTTAAGTTCAAACCTTATTCTATCAGCTCCCAATAAGTATTTTGGGCTTATATATTTCATTTTAAATATAATTTTTTATTTGTTAATGCAGCCCCATTGCTCATCCTCTCATAAGCGATTAATTCCCAATTAAAAAACATGTTTTTAAAATAAAGCATGCCAAACATTATTATCGGGATGTGATAGAAGAAGTGAATTTAGGTATTTTGTAATTTCAAAAATAATATTTTTTATTTGTGTTTTTGAATCTTTAAAATCGCCCTTTTTCGTTTTTCAATTTTAATTTGTTTTATAATAGGCTATTGATTATATTCAAAATAAGATAGCTAAAAGGAACTACAACGTTAACGGGGTTTTATTATTTCATATGGTCAATGGACATCTATATATGAAAAAACCATGAAAATGAGTACTACCATTTAAAGGGGTGCGTTTTTGAGAAATGGGTGAATTAGTCCTTGGGCACAGGTTACATTAGGGTGAATTCTATGCACTTTTGGTACAAACATACCTACATAAAAATTGTTCCTGGTTAAATTTCCTATCTACAGATCACTTTTTAAAGTCAATGATACTTTTTTTTTTTTACAAAAATATATTCAAAAGAAAAAGCACAAAGAAACCCAAAAGAAAGAAATTTTGTTTTTTGTCCCATAACTTTTGTCCACGAGGATATAGGTATAGACATTGCTTTACAGAAAAAAAAAGCTACATATTTCTTCTTTAAAATGTTGTTTAGTAGAGGTAATTAGGATTTATAGTTTTCGAAATATGATTTTTTAAATTTTGCGTCTCACAGCAATTTTGGGCAATTTTCCTTGTTATTTCGCAAATATTGTTCTGTAACTTTTTTCTACGTAACTTTAGGTATATGCAATGGTACACGTAATAGGAACAGAAATCGATTACCTTTAAACTGGTCTACTGTGTAACATTGTGTGACTTTTTCTTTTCGAAAGAGATTATGGTTTTTCAAGGTTTTATACTTTTAACGATTTTTTATAATATAATATAAAAATAAAATAATATTATTATATAATATATTATATATTATCTATATAATATTATATTATATATAGTATTATATAATATAATATTATATTATATATTATATATTATATAATACCTAATATCAAAAGAATATTATTTTTTACATTTTTTACGATTATTTTTGAAATTTCTCGTTATAACTTTTTTTCTTCTACATTTAGGTATATATTACATTATATAATAAAAAAATCTTATTTTGTTTACTTTAAAATGGTGTATTACAAAAAATTCTAGGATTATTTTTGAATAAGATATTATTTTCCAAAATTTAATAAGTACTTGCAACGATTTTTGGTTTTAGGATTATTTTTTAAATTTCTCATTATAACTTTTTTTTTCTTGTACATGAATATATTATAAATATATTGCTCAATAAAGAGAGCTTATTTTCTGTTCTTTAAAATGGTGTATCATCTATATTTAAATAATGGAAACCGAGTGATTCTTTGATATTTTTTTACCTGTATTATTTAAATTGTTTCTTTTACAAAAATTACGTAAACAATAGTCTTAGAAAACATCACTTTTGTTAGAATTATTTAAACGTTGACATTTAAAAAATTTTCAAAACCAAAGTCCATCTCTTCGTTAGCATTAGCTTCAATATCTTCCTCTGACACCTCAGTTATCTTAGAGTTCCCACAATTAGTACCCATGCACATGCACCCTTTGCAGAATATTGAAGAACTAATTCCTATCTTCCTACAACCGCAGTTTTTTGTACATCCTTTGGTACATTTACATGCTATTTTTTCAATCAAAGCTTGTAGTGCAGGAGCTTTGACAGTAAATATTGGAATTAATCCATATTTTGAAGTTTGCCCGGCCGAGTCAAGTGGATCCTAAGTATTACCTATAAAAAATAAGATTCAATCATAACACACAATCACATAAAAAAGTTGTAATGAGAAATTTAAAAAATAATCCTAAAATCAAAAATCGATGCAAGTACTTATTACATTTTGAAAAACCATATCTTATTCAAAAATAATCCTAGAATTTTTATAATACACCATTTTAAAGTAAACAGAATAAGCTTTCTTTTTTATTATAATATAATATATACCTAAATATGGAAAAAAGAATTATAATTGGAAATTTAAAAAATAATCGTAAAACATATAAAAACTCGTTAAAAGTATAAAATCTTGAAAAAGATAACCTCTTTAAAAGAAGTCCTACAACATTATACAGTATAACATTTTAAAGTTAATTGATTTCTGTTCCTCTTACAGGTAGCATTGCATATGCCTAAAGTTGCGTAGAAAAAAGTTACAGAACAATATTTGCGAAATAACAAGGAACATTGCCCAAAATTGCTGTGAGTGGCAAACTTTGAAAAACCATATTTCGAAAACTGTAAATCCTAATGACCTCTACCAAACATCATTTTAAAGAGAAAATATGCAAGTTTTTTTTCTGTGAAGCAATGTCTATACCTATATCTCCGTGGACAAAAGTTATGGGTTATGGGACAAAAAACAAAATTTCTTTCTTTTGGGTTTTTTGTGCTTTTTCTTTTCAATATATTTTTGTAAAAAAAAGTATCCTTGACTTTAAAAAGTTATATTTAGATAGGAAATTTAGCCAGGAACAATTTTTATGTAGACGTGTTTGTACCAAAAGTTCATAGAACTCACCCTAATTTAACCTGTGCCCAGAGACTAATTCACACATTTCTCAAAAACGCACCCCTTTAAATGGTAGCACTCCGCGGTTTTTTCATATATAGAGATTCATTGACCATATGAAATAATAAAACCCCGTTAACGTTGTAGTTCCTTTCTATAGTACATAATCAATAGCCTATAACTCGAAAACGATCAAGTTTAGAGAAAAGTTATAAAAACCCTTTTTTTGCGAATGATCCCTGATTTTTGCATAAGAGTTTAATGAAAGGGTAACAAATCAATTGAAAATTCTGTCCAGTAAAATACATGGGAAGTTTTCCTAGCCTGACGTTCCAAATTTTTAACCTGTTCCACAATTAAAACTTCCCCTGTTACAGTGTTCCCATACATCAAAGTTTGTCCAAACTAGACACTAGACACCGTTAAGCTATTAACAAATTTTCATGTTGCTATTAATCAACTTTTTTGGTAGGCGGGATCCTGGCGTAACATGTCTGTATTATTTTACACATTGATAATATCCACTTACGAATATCAAAACAAACTGTTCTCAGACGAGATTTGAAAGCAAATTATTGTAGGATAATCATATTCAATTGAGGTTTTCAAATGATTGTTAAAAAAACATTAACATAAAATAACAACTTTTCATTTATTTTTAACAGTCGGTTATATATTTCGCGCGTAGGGGAACAATTATGAATAATCCTTTGTGATTCTAATCTCCGGGATATCCAATAACCTTGAAGCCGTGAAGTCTTCCACGAAATTTAGAATTTGAATATTCTTACAACAAATGTGTCGTTACGTCAGGAAATAGATAATTAACTAATTTAAAAGTAAAATTTTTAATTATTGATATCTTTAGTTTTTTGTTCAAAAAACGCATAAGAAAACCCGAGATGTAGCCTTAATTATAAGGTTTGAACATTAACATTAATACAAATTTACTTTTTCTTTTCATTAATTTATTGAATGTACGGTTCTAAAACCAAAACAGTTTTTCATGCTCTTATTTTCGTTGAAATTCTATAACATAAACATCATCCTCAAATGAATATAGACGTCAAAATTTTTGTTATAGTCGGTTCGCTAAACTCAGACACAACTGGCTAGTGATTCTAGTCGGTAATTTTTTTGTTTTTGGATAATTTTGCCAAAATTGGCAAAATTATTAACTATTTAGTAATCTTTTTGCAAATTTTGCCAAATTGGCAAAATTACTTACTAAAATCACTAGCCAGTTGTGTCTGAGTTTAGCGAATCGACTGTATTTAGTGTTTTTCCTGCTTATGTTTTTTATTTCTTGTATCTTCTAAGTTTTGATATCTGATGATCTGGCCCTTTACACGTGAGTGTACAAATAAATTGTAGTATAAATATATTACAGCACAGAGACTAATCCCTCGTGATCTCTACGAATATTGCACGAAGTTTTACCCTTGCTAGTTTTCTCTCTGAGATAATTTGTGTCAATATATTTATTATCAACTGGGAAATCCACTTTGATTTTTAACATCCGTAACTTCTATTTACATTTGTGCTAAAGAGCTTTTTCAAAAAAAGTTTAAATAAAAATTTTCTAATTTTTCTTAGGGTCTCATCATAACACTGATACATTTTTTTCTTCAGGTACTTTTATCGGGAATGTTATATTTACAATATTTCTGCAAAATCGAGATCAAATTCACATTGTTTACTTCTAAAATTGGAATTCCCTAAAATATCAAGTCATCGCAAAGGTCCTGGTTAAAAAGTTGCCGCTCGTTTTTTTGAGTCCCTAAGTGAGTAGTCAATTGCTCTTTTGGCTTAGGTTATTTAAGAGTCTTTTTGCACTTTTTAAGGTGTAAAAGGGTCTTTGCAATGTTGATCGAATCAAAATGTTCTATCAGAAGAAATCTGAAATAAAAAGCCAAAGCTTATTCATACGTTTTTTTACCGAAACATGCGATAAAAATGGCTTGTTCTTGTCTTAAAATCAAAATGATTATAATACTTAATTTTAAAGCAAGCTCTACAAAATACTTTTCTTTCATTCAGCTTTAATTTAGAATATGGCTGAATCCAAGCACCTAGTTTCGACATCGTGATATAAATCAATTAACGAAGTCACGGGTTACAGGGCCCCCGTAAGAACTACTGGCGCCTGTGTGCAAAAAAGGATTTTGGCGCCCTTTAAGGCATTTTGATAATGTTTTTTATTTATTTTTTTGAAGGTAGGTAGGTAGGTGCTTGAAATAAAGCAAAATAGAAACAAATAACACAATTGCAACCCCATAGTAAATCTTAATTAAATAAAGTTTAAGGGGCTTTATTGAATCAATTCTGCTGGACCATCTTGTCACACGTAGAGGGTTTAAATTTAACCCGATAACATTTTTTCTCACAACACCCCACCTTTTTGTGGATGGCGAACTCAGAGTAACGCGATTTTCAAATTTTGTCCATTTAAGGTAGTTACCTACGTTTTTACTGTTTTTACTACCTACTTTACGAGCCAGCCGCGCCAGTAAAAAGGTACCCTTAGACGGGACTGTATCGTCGCCCCCGTTAGCGAAATTATTCCGATTCGATTTTTTTGCACAAAACATAATACTTACTTATAACAAATCCGCAGGGTGCCAGGCGGTGCCGTGGTCGAAAAATTGTTTAAACAATTTTTTTAAACAAATTCACAAAAAAAATCATTTCGAACAAATTTTTTTCAGATAACTTGGGTCATTTTGAATAAAAATGGTCCCTTGTCATTTTTCTCTAAGATTGATTGTTGTCGAGTTATACGCGATTTAAGATTTGAAAAATGCGAAAATGGCAATATAACTTGACAACAATCAATTTTAGAGAAAAATCATAAGAGACCTTTTTTGCTCAGAATGACCCAAATTATCTAAAAAAATTATTCGAAGTGAAAAATTATTTTTTTGAATTTGTTTAAACAATTTTTCGACCAAGGTACCGCCTGAAACCCTGTGGATTTGTTATAAAGACCTCTTTTTGAGTAAGTTTTTGCAAAAAAATCTAATCGAAATAATTTCGCTAACGTGGACAATGATACAGCCTGGACTATAGCGCTAATTGTTAATAATTAAAAACAACAGGTTTGTAATAAAATAATGACAAACATTTCTTCAGGATCTTGAAGGAGGGTTTTTAAACTTTGATTTCGTCACTTTTTGACTTTCATAATAATAATTTTTAATCGAGTTATTAAGCCTTAAAGATGGCCATTTTCGGATTTTTAAATTTTAAATCGCGTATAACTTGACAATAATCAATTTTAGTGAAAAATGACAAGAGACCTTTTCTACTCAGAATGACCCAAGTGATCTAAAACGAGTTGTTCGAAATGAAAAAAATGTTTTTTTGAATTCGTTTTAACAATTTTTTTGTGGATTTGTTATAAGGACCTCATTTTGAGTAAGTTTGTGCAAAAAAATCGAATCGGAATAATTTCCCTAACGGGGACGATGATACAGCCCGATCTAATTAGTTATTTGATGGTTATGCGATTTTCAAATCTTGTCGAATCATCATTTGAGCGTCACACAATCGTTGGCTTATCGATGAGATAGAATTACCGCCCACACACTAGTTTAGAATTTTTCCAAGAAATCAGGGCATACTTAGGTATTTCTTATCTACAGTTTTGTCTACGGAATGGGTGTTTGTTTTATTTATAGCGGGATTTTTTATTTTATATCTATAGAAAGACTAATAATGTCATCCAAACAAAGTAAAACTAAACTGTTTAATTTCTCAACTTTTATTTTAAAATTCATTTTTGCTTTTTGATTTTTTTTTGTAAATATTTTTGCAATTTTTGACCCTCAGTTTTGGCGCCCCTAAAGGATGGCGCCCGTGTGCATTGCACACTTTGCACATATGGTCGAGGGGGGCCTGACGGGTTACGTAGTGAAATTACACTATAAATGCAGAATAATTAAAATTTGCTTCCAAACACACGTTTACATTGTTTGACTCGAATCCCGTAAATTAAATTAATGTTAATTTCGTAGATTCATGCTGCTACTTATTCATAACAGCTTCACCGACAGTTCCATCCCTTTCCCACTTAAAGTGTTTATTTAGTAGAACGGATTTCACACATTTAGAAAATATTGGCATCATATATTTTTTATATAAACATATGCAGATATTTATATGCCAATTCTTGTAAAAATATGAAATTTACCCAAAATTTACCGATGCGCAAACAAATGCATTTTGCATATATTCCGGTCGCTAATTATAAGGAAATCTGAAAAATATGAACTGTTTTCATTTCATTATACCTACAAGGAAACATCCAAGGCGTTAGATCCAATGGCATAGTATTAAAAAAATCTACAATCGGGCATTTATATATATATATTTTGATATACAGTGCAATGGAATGTTACCCCCCTTATTAACTTATATATTTTTAGCACAGAAGCGAAAAGCTCGGACAGGTCGATTTTTAAAAAAATCGCAGTATATTACAGCGTCAATATTTCGAACTTTACGCAATCCCTCTTCAGGTGACAGGCATAACTTTGACTTTTTTAAATGGGAAAGTACATCATGTGACACCTCATTTAAAATCTTTTAAAATGCTAATTACAAAAATGTATAATACTTTACTCTTATTTGAGAGCGTGGGCGTAAAATTTTGGTCGAATTCTTTTTAAACGCTTCATTTTTTTCGAATTCTGAGAAAACTAATAATTATTTTTGAAAACTTTAAACGCAGAATGAGAGACTAGATTATTACGGAGGGCTGAAAGTCCCTTAGACTAAACAAAAAGTTTCTTTTGAATGATATATTTGAAATTAACAATCAGACTAAATTTTCTCTTTTTTTCACCCCTATGACTTATTAAAATAAACATTATAGAAGTTCTTAGGGACTGTCGACCCTCTATAATACTGTAATAGTTCATTCTGTGTTTAAATTTAAAAAAAAATACTTATTAGTTTTCTCAGGATTCGAAAAAAATGAATGCATTAAAAAATAATTCGACCGAAATTTTGCGCCTACGCTGTCAAATAGGATTAAAGTATTATACATTTTTCTAATCAGTATTTTCAAAGTTTTTAAATGAGGTATCACATGACGTACTTTCCCATTTAAAAAAAAATCAAAGTTATGCCTGTCACCTGAAGAGGGATCGCGTAAAGTTCGAAACATTGATGCTATAATCTACTATGATTATTTTAAAAATCGACCTGTCCGAGCGTTTTGCTTATGTGCTAAAAATAAATAAGTTAATAACGGGGGGTAACACTTATTCCAGCGCACTGCATGATAATAGTGTAATATAATGTTAAAATTTTCATTTTAAGGTCATGGTTTTTCTTTATTCCCTATTATTTTTTTTTTATCTTCTCATTGCCATTTTATTTAGCCACAAAATTAATAAATATTAAAATTTACAAAAATCTGTATGTTATATGTGTTTTGAGTTAAGTCAGCAGTTATGTATTTTAAATTTTGTTCTAGGTCATGGCCATGGAGTAAAAGGATCTTATAGTAATAGCTACAGTAAGTATCATAATATTATATTTTATTAGTTAGGTTTTTACTTTTTTTTGTCAAACCTGTCAAATTATTTTACAGTAACATTTGTGTGTTTTGTGTTTTATTGGCACTGGTTTTCACAACCAACTGGCCAGTCAATTTCATAATGGTTTTTAGACTATAACTTATCACTAACTCAGGGGAGTAATGTGTAGTGTGTGTGTTGAGTAAGTGTCTTGTTACTTTGCAAAGTCGACGTCATTGTCTTTGCAAAGAGACGCTAATTGTATCCGAACGTCTGTGGTCTCTCCGGTGAATACCGTACAGTAACATTTAAAATTTCTAAAAGATACTAAAAGAATATGTCATTAAGAAATAATGTGAAAAACAAATTAATTGTAGAATAATAAGCGAACGAAAGGGCGTTTGCATTTCAAACCATTATTAAATGATATCTTTGAAGGAATCGTACAATGAAAGATTTTCTTAATAAAAATAGATCAAAATCTTTATTTTGTTTCAGTCATACCGTTGATTGAGGTATTGAGGGTACCATATTAATATTTCAATCAACGGTCATACTCATAAGTGCACGTGAATACCAACATATATTTTTAGCAAATTTCGTTACATAGTGCTGTTTAAAAAACGGACTCAATAAGACTTACACACTCCAACAACAAACCGTTTGACAAACTAGAGAAAATTTAAAACAAACAACTATATTTTTCCACACATTGGTGCGGAACTAACTAAATGTTGGTAAAGGTAGCCAACGATGGAATAATAATATACTGAACCACAAAATTAACCGGACACTAAGATTACAATTAATTAAATTTCAGTAGGTACCTGTTTTATCGTATATTGAATAATAAACCATATAATAAAATTTATGTTTCGTGGACCTTAAGAAGGCATTTGACAGGGTAAAATTAAAGGACGTCATCAATTTACTCTAAACAAGAGAGGTACCTCTAGAGGATAATTAAAACGATCGAAAATATCTACCATAACAACACAAAAAAAGTAAAGGTAGAGGAAGAACTAACTGACCCAATCGAAGCTGTCAAAAAGTAAGAACTAAAAAAGGATACCAAATGGGAGAAAAACAACTCAAAATAATATGCTATGCAGACGACGCTCTCAAATTGATAATGATTTACAACTTATGCTGTATACCAATTTAATATAACCGCTAGAAAATTGAACATATTTATTAATTTCTCAAAAAAGACCAAATGCATGGTTATAACAGCAAATCTACTAAGATGTAAATTAGTCCTCACACTATCTATGGTTTATTTTTTAACAAAGAGGAGTAAACTAAAAAGACAGATTCACACCCAAGAAAGTCACTAGAAAAGTCAACAAATACATCTTCTTTTTTAGTTGATCATGTCGTCCTTCAACGGTAATCCATAAATATTAAATTATAATAATACTTCTCTAAAGAGTTCTAAAAACAACTGCTTTTTATACAGGGTGTTTGGTAGCTGAACCTTAGATTCTTGAGGTTAAAATATGTAGATTTAAGCCAACTTACCTTAGTACAAAAGTTGATAATATCCGAAATACAGGGTGTCAAAGTTAAACTTTTGTTTTATTTATTTTTAAATATTTCTTGACAGGCTTTTGACAACAACACGAAATTTGGTCAGTGGTGCTGGTATACTGTATATCCTACTAAATTATGTTAAACAAACGTTTCTGGCTACTACCAGAGGCGTACGACGGGGGAACGTGAATGGTTGACCCTTCCCAAATTTTACGCCACTGGCGGAATTGCTATTTTAGTGCAATTTTTTGATTCTCCAATACTTTCTACGTAAATAACATACTCTTCATTCGTAACGATAAGGCCATTAGTTTTCAAGCTATTTGAAGCTAAAAACGAAGGAGCATAATACATTAATCAAAATAAATGTGCCTTTTCATTTTTAACTTCAAATATCTCGAAAACTAATGACTTTATCGTTACAAATGAAGAGTATGTTATTTGCATAGAAAGTATTGAGAAACTAAAAATTATGCTAAAATAGCAGTTTTATCAGTGGCGTAGAATTTGGGGAGGGTCAACCATTCACTTTCCCGTGTTGTACGTCTCTGATAGTAGCCAGAGACGATTATTTACGATATGTCAAATTATTTTAAAGTATTCTTTTTTTAATAATTTATTCTTTGTTTAAAACTTTAAGAAAAATGTGTGCCCGGTACTATAAAACTATTTGACATATCCTTATGATATTTGGCAGAAAGTGTAGGTACTGTACATCCTACTAAATTATGTTAAATAATCGTTTCTGGCTACTACCAGAGGCGTACGACAGGGGAAAGTGAATGGTTGACCCTTCCCAAATTCTACGCCACTGATGAAACTGGTATTTTAGCATAATTTTTAGATTCTAGAATACTTTCTATGCAAATAACATACTCTTCATTAGTAACGATAAAGTCATTAGTTTTCGAGATATTTGAAGTTAAAAATGAAAAGGCACATTTATTTTGATTAATGTATCAAAAGCGTTTTTCCTTCGTTTTTAGCTTCAAATATCTCGAAAACTAATAGCTTTATCGTTACAAATAAAGAGTATATTATTTACATATAAAGTATTGGAGAATAAAAAAATTGTACTAAAATAGCAATTCCGACAGTGGCGTAGAATTTGGGAAGGGTCAACCATTCACGTTCCCCTGTCGTACGCCTCTGGTAGTAGCCAGAAACGTTTGTTTAACATAATTTAGTAGGATGTACAGTACCTACACTTTCTGCTAAGTATCATAAGGATATGTCAAATAGTTTTATAGTACCGAGCACACATTTTTCCAGTACCAGCACCACTTACCAAATTTCATGTTGTTCTCCCATGCCTGTCAGGAACTATTCAAAAATAAATAAAATACAGGTTTAACTTTGACACCCTGTAGTTTGGTTATTATCAACTTTTGTACTAAGATAAGTCAGCTTAAATCGACCTATTTTAACCTCAGGAATCTAAGGTTAAGCAATGGCCCATTCTTTACCAAACACCCTGTATAAAAGCAATATAAAAATCTAAAAATTAAAGGAATAACACAGAGAGCACAAAAAATCGCCGATATAACTTAATTAACCTATAAAATGCCAATAATGTCAAAGTTGATAAAAGTGATTAGTGTCAAAATTTTATAAAAGTGGAGTAAACTTGCCTGCGGTTGGACCAATTACAAACAAGCATTACAGCGCGGTAAATGAATCACTCCTCTTGGTTTAAAAACAAACTATAGCTACGAAAAGCTCGAAACGGAAGTCGAACATCAAGTGAATAAAGCAAACAGAGCCGCAGGTTACCTGAATGGAACAATATGGATAAATAAATATCAGAAAAGACATGAAAGGCAGAATTTACAAAACAGCCATCAGATCAATAATGACATAGGCCGCAGAAACACGACCTGATACAGAGAGGACAAAAAGTTGCTAGACACAGCAGAGATGAAAACCCTTCGAAAAGTCGACAGTAAGACACTATGGGATAAAGCTAGAAATGCAGATATACGATGGGGATATAAGGTGGACAACATTAATAACTGTGTAAAAACAGAAGAGTAGAATAGAACGACCACATAAGCCGAATGGCAATCAGAGTAGTAAGGATGGCGAGAGGCGGTTCCCCGATAAGAAGACGATCAGTGGGAAGACCATGAAAACGATAGAATGACAACTTACTGGAAGCACATTGAAAAAACAGACAGAGTCATATCAAACAGTTTAAGCCACAAACTTCAAATGACTCAGAGAGCTATGGAAAGGAGAATGCTCAATATCAACTTCAGTGATTGCAAATCCAATGAGAAAAGATTGGCATGTTAAAATGCAACTGGGCAAGCCATATAGTAAGAATGGAAGACAACCGTTGGACGAAGGGAATTCGTGAATGAGAACCAAGAGCAAGTAAGAGAAGTAGAGGCAGACCTCAAATCAGATGGACTTATGACATCAAGCAAATGACTGGCCAAGTATGGATGCAAAAGCAACGAACAGTAATGAATAGATACATCTAAGTGAGATTTGCATTCGACAATAATTATTGATGGAATAGCTGTTGAGGATAAAGATGATAATGTTGAAAAATTTACATTTCGTTTTCTTAATGAGCAAAATATTTTTGGAATTGAAATCATAAAATATTTGCAAAATCATAAGAAGTATTTCCTCCTTGAGATGAATAACAGCTGTTATTCTTTCTGACATAGACTGGATTTACCAGCACCTCTTCTAACGCTACCACAGTTTCAAACACGCCATAATTTTGCCTAATGACTCTTCCCAAGTTGTTCCCGAAATTCTCTATAGGGTTAAGGTCTCGGCTTCTAGGAGGTCAGGCTAATACCCGAATACCCATATCTGCAAAGTATTGCCTTGTTACCATAATTATCTGTGAAGGAGCATTACCCTGTATTTGGAAAAAATTTGTACCAACCAAAACTTTTTAAAAAAAATTTGATAGAAAGGAAAAAACTTTCTTTTTGGTCACAAAAAAATTTAGAAATCTTTTAATAACCGAATAGATAAAGGAAATTCGATTAAATCCAAAAAAAAGCTAAAAAGGGAAAACTTTGGAATTTCACGTGTCTGGTTAAATTTGCGGGCAGTGTATTATAGGTGCAAATAATATAAAATTATAACTTGGTACTTACATGAACCTTATTGTGATTGATATCTTTATTAATATACATAAATATATTATTATGTAACTGATCTACCATTATTTTTTTAGAAAACTGTTTTGCAAATGTTTATAACGCTCAAACCTCAACGATTTATATTAGGAATTAAAATAACAAAATTTCTATTTTTGGTTACAGGTAGTTCATCAGCGTCATCATCAGCATCATGTGAGTATTAAACAAATTTGCATTATCGACAATACTTTATAATAATACGGACTTGTTAATGTAATTACTGCCCACCAGATATTCTGCTTCGTTATCAAAAGATTTAAACTCATTAGACGCTATTCCTTTTTAATTTATGGTAACTGTTTCTTGCTCTTTCTTGGTAAATTGCTCTAACTGTGATAGTTTCCACGAGTACTATTATTACTACTGCTACTACTACTACTGAATAAGTTTAATTTCATATGAAAAAAAAAATCAGACTGCTGATATGATTTTAAGCTGTGTAAGCACAACCTGATTTCGAGTCAACTTCATTATGCACGGAGTCACCGCAACTTGACGTAAGATGCTTTATCATTGTCCGCTTTGCGTTTATCCCTATGCAGGGTTACCCTAATTGCATTTATCCATAAGGTTCTTCGTATTGGGCGATAGACGTCTCGACATTGAAATGACCAAACCATCTTCCATCTCTTTCTCTTTGGCGTCAATTGATGCAACACCTAGACTTCCCCTAATATATTCGTTTTTAATGTAATCCATTTTTTCACTCCTCATCAATCTAAGCATTCTCATTTCCGCCACATGTATTCGTTGTTTCCCTTTATTTTTAATTGTCCAACATTCAGTTCCGTACACCATAGCCAGTCTTATGTCTGTTTTATAGAATTCTCCCTTTAGTTTTATTGGAATTTTTCTGCCGCACAACACAGTACTCGCTTCCTTCCACTTCATCTCCATCTATGTTTTGATTTCTCTATAATAGCGATTCTAGGCACTTAATACTAATATTTTTCATAATCATTTAACCATCCTAAAACTTTTATTTGTAGTCACTTTATATTAAATTAACATTCCAAAAACTGTTTTTGTCCTTCTTCTTAATGCTTTCTCCATTACTGAAGGTTGGCTATATCTACAACAAATTGATCTCTATCTTGAGCTGTTCTTATTAACGAATGTGTGTCCATACCTAACGTATGTCCCTAAAGTTTTCGGAAAAAATAAATATATATTTTCTAGTTGCAAATTGAGTTTGTTTTATTAACTAAATACAGAAAATTAAGTCTACATATTTTAAGGTTTATAATATATTTTTATATAACAGAAAGAGTTCCGTGCTCTTTGATGGCACGTAAATTTGGTCTTGCATGTGCAATAAGCCTTTGGACTGTTTCTAAATCGATCTCAAGAAATTTTTGCAAAATCTATCGCCTTTATCTGATCTTTATTTTGGGCTTACCAGCCATTATTCTACACCATTCGACTCAAAACAGCCCAAAATTCTTCTATAGGCCTGGCCTGAGGCACATTTGGAGGGTTGTCGGGCTTGGGAACAAAATTTATATTTTGAGCAGTTAACCAATCTGTCGTTCTGGCGTAATGGCATAACGCTAGGTCGGCTAACAAGCTTTGTAAGACACCTGTCAACGTAAATGTCAGCATTTAGAGTTTCACCGCGAACACGCCCAACGAACGGCTGTGAAACACCAGCTTCTGAGATGGCACACCATACCAAAATGTTATCGGCAGATTTCACTTTTCCCTTAAACCTAACTTCGTTCGGTGCATCTTGTACATTGCGTGTATAAAATCCGTCGTTGTCCTTCATTTCGGAATTGGATAAAGTAAAATACTTTTCATCATCCATAATGAGAATTTTACCAGGAAAATAAATACGTCTCAATGCACAGCAACATCTAGGAATTTTTTCTAACTGGGCTGGTGTGTACTTAGGAGCTTTTTTCTTTTATATCGTTTTAAATTATTTCTAGAAATTATTCTACTTACAGTCATTCGTGAAACATTATATCTTCGGCCAACATTTCGCAAAGAGTTTCCTAATTGGTTCTCCATACTCTGAATTAATCTCTGTTCCCGAGCAGGAGTTAAAACTCTTGGTCTTCCACTTTTGGGCATATTAAGGAATGATATACCATTTTCACACTATTTAATTATCTGGTAAATCGTTGACACACAAATATTTTGAGCACTAAAAATTCTTACAATATCGCGTTTTGGTACACGTCCAACTAAACGATAAATACTTTGACGAACCTTAAATTTGTACGATATCTTAACGAACCGTATTTGTCAAAACTGACATTGTTTATATCGTTTCAGTTGTTTACTAAGTATTGTTTAAAATTGCAACTTGATCCAATGCTTTCTACCAATAATACTTTTAAATCTAAAATTTTCCGAAAACTTTAGGGACATACTTTATTCAGTCTGTTACATTGTTCATCCAGGAGCATTTTCTTTTTCCTGGACCTCTTCTTTTGTCCAACTAAGTTTTAAACCTTTTTCCTCAAGAGCTTGTGTCCACTGTTCTATTTTTTGTTTTAAGACGCTTTCACTATTTCCTATTAAGACTACATCATCAGCATATATTAAGCATCAGGGAATATTACCCAGTAATTTTGCTGTTATCTGATCCAAAACTAATAGAGGAAAACTAAGAATAAATTAAGGACTGGACACCGAATCTTGGCACAATGCAATTATTATCATATGAAATTTACTAGTTTCTCCCACATCTGTCCTAATATGCTTTCATAAGATTAATGAATACCATATTATTATATGAGCGTTTGTTTCTTTATTCCTGTATTTTCCCATCAACTGCCTTATAGCTTTAAGCTACGGTATGATAACGTAAGATGCTTTATAATACACAATAATATTGTAGGCAATTGTATAATACATATGTAGGCTATCATAATTTTCAAATTATGATAAACACGTTTGTTCTTCTGGTAAAAACAAATATCCGGTTTGTAATTTTCCCCCGCCTAATTCTCAATTTCACTAAATACTTACTACGCAACAGTTTTTTTTGTATTTGATGCTCTTTTCACTGCATTAATTCTCACATGGAAAGGCGAATGCCACTCCACTCAAAACTATTTTAGGTCGTCCGCACATGGGGCGACGCTCGAAGTAATCGACTCGATTCCAGTCGCGTAGATCTCTCCCTGCCACTCAAGTTCTTTCGTTGTGGCATTGAGCTCCGTAGACGGAGCGTTTAGGATTGCAAATCTCCTCGTCTTGTGCGACTCTCGTCCTTTGCGATCGGTAACGCACGAGAAAATTCGAGTGAGGCGCATGTTTCCAGTCATGAAGGGAAGTTTATTTTATTTGTTTTCTTCGTTTTTTGTTGATTTTAGTTTTTTTAAGATGAGTGAATATTATGTTCGTTGATTGTAGTGCTAGTAGCTTCGTGGAAGTATATTGTTTGTAATATAATAGTTGTTTATAATATAAGTGTTAAAAGTACACTTTTAAGGCACGCATGTGAAAGTTTGCAGAATGAGCGAAAGCAAGTTCTGCAATTCACATGAGTGCCTTAAAAATGTACTTTTTAACACGCATATCATACAATATTTTTTCTACAAACGTAATTATAGGAAAATATCTACAAAAAATTTTACTTGAACTTGACTGACATTCCAATTTTATATTTTTTTGACATTACATCAAAATTGCATATACGGTCAATACGAACTGCAGTGCCTTAAAAAAATTTTAAAGCACTAGTGCCTTAAAGTAGCATTTTTAACGCTCGCATGGAGTGCTAAAAATTGCATTTTTAACACGGTTGTAGAAAAAATTATGAAAACATTGAACCTTTTTTCTAGGTGATTATTATAAAATTCGTTGGGGAAGTAGAAAAATACCCTAAATTATATAATGCCCATTGTATACAAAATATACTAAAAATGTAATTATACCGTACTTTTTACAGATCGAAATAGTCGTTTTGGTTGATATATATAAAATGCGTTCTTCCTGGTTGGAAGATGTGAGCAAACTGAATGGACAAGTGTGCGGAGAGCAATCGCTTGTGCCACAGGGTTCGTGCAAGACGAGCAAGACGCGCGAACTTGGAGACGTGTCTTCGATCGACCCATGTGCGGACGGCCTTAAAGTTTTAAACTGTTAGAGAATCATGATTTAAATAGTTGTCTCAAAAAAAGTGTTTGCTATGTGTTTTACATTTTTCTTTTAGGTTTCATTACGTGGATTTTAATTTCGAATCAATGTTTCATTAAGTCCATACGTCGAACAGCATATATTACTTATCTATTTTTTTATTTTAGCATTCAGTAGCTCTTACTCCTCAGGAGGACCTGTAGATCCAAATATTCTTAACGATGTATATAAAAATGGAAATGGTGCATTCTCCGCCGCTGCTGCACATGCCGATGCAAATGGGGCTTCTGCCAATGCCGGAGCAGGCGCTTATTCTGGATCTTTCTCAACTTCCGGAGCTCAAGCTGGACATGCGGTTCATTTAAGCTCCGGTGGTCAAGGTGGAGTATTAGCCTCAGCCGGCTCATTTTCTGGTTCTGGTTCATATTCAGGATCATCACAGGGATGCACTACGGGATGTGGTTCTAATTCAGATAAAAATTTACTAATTGATATAAACGGTGATGGTAACTCTGGCGAAAAAATAACAATATCTGGCATTCAACCAACCATTCCAGATTTAGATCTTAATGAAAAAGGGTCCGCTTCCAATTCTGGATCAATTCAACCTCAAATTCCTGGAACAATACCAGTTATTGTTACTGCTCCACAAAATAAGCATTCTGGACCTGGTCCTGCAGGTATGATATACATATTTTCCTGAACAAAATTTATAAAATTAACACTAATAAAATTGTTAAATATCTATTATGAAGCCATGTGTTTATTGTTAATTAAAACTATAAAAAGGTAATTTTATTATACATTAAAGTACATTTTGTCAAACTAATATGGATAAGAATGATCAACACTATCAACAGTAAGGCTGTTATAATGTAATTCAATACATACAAGACCATTTGCAATATAAGGAGAATTTGCTACATCATTTCATGGCGATGAAATGAGTAATAAGTAATCCTTTTCTTTCACTGAACACTGATATGGAAATTCTACGAATATGTATTGAATAAAAATATGTAAGTACCTATATTAATAATTTTCTGCAATTTGGTGAATCATCAATTTTAAAATCTTTATGACCTACTAAGAAACGCACAGAAAATATTTTTTATATAACTTTCTAAAATTTAATAATACCTATACGGCTATACATAAATATACTGATGGCCAAAAAATGTGCACCACCTAGAACAAAAATATTTTTTAAAATGTATTTATGGAAGTATACATTATGATATTCTTGTTATTTGATAACATTATAAACAAATTTGCAACGTCATTTTCATCAAAAATCTAATTATGGGTGACCCCTCCTTGATTTTCTATACACTCTATATTGCGGAATACTCATTCAGATTATTCTTATTGCATGCCACAGGTCTTCTAAATTTGCTAGAATACGTGGCAATTGATTTAGGTTTCGAGCCACCATATCCCACACATGTTCGATGTGTGACAAATCAACTGATCTTGATGGCCCCTACAAAATCTCAGCCAGATTCCTTCATGAACTCCATGGTCTCATAGGTAATATGAAATCTTGCGTTATCCAGTTGAAAGATTGCATTTGGAATCGTTTGTACGTAGGGATGTAAAACCGGTTGCAGCACTTCACCAATGTATCGTCGAGCTCTCAGAGTGCCGTTAATAAAAACTAGAAAACTAGAGGTGATCTGCTTCCCAAGCATATAGAACCCCATAACATAATGCTTGTTTGTCTTGCTGTATGGCGTTTAACAGCCAAGTCTATATTATGTTTCTCACCTCGGGAACGTCTTACCCTTATGCGCTCATCAAAGCCACACAATCAAAACCTAGATGCATCACTGAAACAGACAAAATTCCATTGGTCATTCCAGTTTTGCCGATTTCTGTACCATTGTAAGCATCGAGCCTTATGGTGTGGAGTCAAAGGTACTACCAAAAGTGGACAGTAAGCTCTGTCCCATTCCCAGTAATCTTTGATTACCTATTATTTTTCTTGACACTACCCTTCCTTTAGCAGCTGCTAATAAACCATCTCTTATTTGATGTACACTGTCCCGTCTATTTCTGGAAGAAAGAACTCTAAGATGACGAAATTCATCCAGACCCTCTACCACAACGATAAGTCTCATCATTGGACCACCTCCAACCTCTTAACACAGTCGATAGATTAGCTTCGAGTCTTGGTGAAATTTCGTGTAAACCAAAACCGGCCTGTTTTATGCATACAGTGCATCTTTGGCATTTTAAATTTTTGGACCCCTCTGTGGCTCAGTGGTAGGAGCGCCTACCTTTCGACTCGAATGCCGGGATTTCGAATCTCACCTGGGTAGTGAATTTTTCGTTTATTAAATTAATAAATGAAAATATTTTCTATCCTTGTGGGATCGGTACTCTCTGGAGAGACTGCAGACGTTCGGATACAATTAGAGTCTCTTTGTGAAAACAATGACGTCAACTTTGCTAAGTAACAAGACATTTACTCTACAACATACTGCACATTACACTAGGTACCTGACTCTGGAAAATCCACTGTACCATGCCAATGACCATTAGTTGTCGATGCATTAAGCTAAAAAATTTTAGAAAAATGTTTTTGGGTAAATCCAAAACAATCCAAATAATTAAAAATTCAACTAAACTAAAGTTAAATAGATCAAAATAAGCTTTATCTTTTTTGTTTTTACGAAAAAAAAAACAAAAAAAAACTTTAGTTAAAGAAAAGATAGGAAGGTACTTAAAAACTTTATCATATATATATATATATATATATATATATATATATATATATGTATATATATATATATATATATATATATATATATATATATATATATATATATATATTCCACTCAAAAATATGTCTTGGTCTCGAATGTTGTTTTTGAGTGGAATGTGTCTAAGGATATTCAACCTCTCATCCTTACCGATGAGCCCAGAGAGGTTGAAGAGGGCGAAACACATTTCTAAGAACTAGTGTTTGGATTTTTAATTCTATTCAAAAAATTTTCCCAACCCAAAATGGTGGATGTGTGAATTATTCGTAAGGGGATTTCTCCACATTCTCTATTTCATTTAATTGATATCGTACGAGTGGTCGTTAAACCAATAACTTCTCATCTTTTATATATATATATATATATATATATATATATATATATATATATATATATATATATATATATATTTATATATATGTTAGATCACTAATCACGTATTTGACTTTTTAAAAAAAAAGTTTTATTTGTTACACAATAAGTTTACATAATAGTACAAAGTTAAATTAATTTAAAATGACTACAATAACTGGACTGGTCGAAGTTGCAGCTAAGAGTGGTCCCGGCATCTGAAAATGGCAATTTATAGGTTTGGTATGAAGTGCTGAATCGCTGTTCCCATGAGAATTGACCAACGGTTCGTACAAAGTTCATCTACTGCGTGCTCAGCGGTTTCTATGGGAATGGGATGATGAAATATGAAGTCGGCGAACTTAAGCTAGTTCAAGGTTAATATTTTCTCATATAACAGCTCCCCTTATTAGTGAAAAGTCAATGCCATTGCTTTGACTTTTACAGAGTAATTGGTGTTTCTGCTTCTTCTTCGCTCTCTTGTTGGACATTCGGTCTTCTTCTGAAGGAGGTAAAGCTTTGAAATTTCTGTCTAATGGAATTTCTGCGTGGTGCTGAAGTTGGAGGCTGATCCTGGGACAAGGAGATTGCAATTTTTGGAAATATTTTGGTTCGATATTTACAACAAAGGTATAAGATAGCTAGGATGATAATCAGGGATAAGGTTGATATAGTGAATAAGGGTAAATGTTCCTCGATGAATGATTGGCTCATGATATGGTCCAGTTCTTCCGAATATTGGTCCAATTTGTGTTGTGCAATATTTAAGTCATCTACGTTGATCTTACTGAGTTTTAGTGGTTTCAATTTTGATAGGTAACTCTTTGTCTCAAAATGGTCACAGCATCTGTAAGGTACGTTAACTGGGTGACTTCTATACGTAATATTTGTACATTTCTCGATTTGGTCTTTGGCATGAATTCTGGTACTGCCAATGAATGCAATACATTCGGGAATTAATCTTAAGATTGAATTTGTTTTGATTATTCGTGTAGTGACATCTTTTCTTGCACATTTGATTGTTACTGGTAATGGATCGGAAATGGTTAGCAACCATAAATTTCGGTCAATTTCTTGAACGTTGTAACCTTGTGCCAAGAGCATGGACATCTGGCAAGTTTTTGGCAAGTTGCTGAGAGGTTTCAAAAGCTGGGCTTCGCATATAGCATCGGTGTCTATGGGGTACGGAAGAATGTCTGTACACATTCTTTGGTTTTGACTGATTTGATTGCATTTTTCGGTGTCCGTGGGTAAGACATATGAAATTGAATCATCATCTCGCGCTATGTATTTATGAACAGTTGAAAGTATATGATGAAAACCAGTTTGATTATCTAATATTGGTATTGAATATAGTTGATACAAAGTGAAGATTTCGGGATCAACTAACGGAATTTCGAGAACGAAAACAATTTTTGAATCAAGCTGATAAGCTTGTAGTTTTATTATGTCAATATACTGAGCTATATTTGACATATAAGTGGGTAGAGGCAAAACGTTATTTTGTAATGACTGTGAGATTTCTTTTAATGCTTCCATTAAGTCTATGGGCGAAATAATAGAACTATGTAAAATTTGCAGGCGAGAGAATGTGATAGAATTTAGTATATCATTTAAATAATTTTCTAAAAATACGTAGCTTTCCATTAAGGACTCACATAAATCTAGTATTTGTAATTGTGCTTGGTAAAAGGAGATGTCATTATTAATGTCCAGAAGTGTAGTCTCTATAGTTTTTAAGTCGTTGTTAAAGGTTTCTTCGTCTATTTGCAATTTTTGAATAGTAGTGTTCAAAGTTTTTATAATTGAAGTGGTAACAGATATTTGATTTTTTAAGAGATTTTCAATTTGAGTTTCATCGGAGTTTATCTTATTTATACATTTATTAAAGTATTCGCCGTCAGAGGCGTCCAAATTTCCAGTAATGGATTTCCATATTGTTCCAATACCATTTACTAAACCGCGTTTTACGCGTTTATTATAAGGTACTGTGTCAGAGGTTATCTCTTTATATTTTAAGTTAACGGAGTTTGAGATTTGTTTTAGCAGACTAACATGTGTCTGTACTTCGGCTTGAAAGGCAAGTTTTCTCGGTGTATCCACGTTAATAAATTTTTCTAATAGGTTTTCCAAAATTTTGTCATTGTTGGATATTGTAGTTTTGATAGGCAATAATTCTTTGTAAACAAGTAAAGTCCATTTGTCGTTAGATATTCGTATAGTTCCTTTTTCATGGAAAAATATTCCAATTGTGTTATTAATGGGAGTGAGGAGAATTTGGGATTGGACGATAGAAAGGAGTCCATAGAATCTGTAAAGGAAAATTATTCAAAATAAGGTTTTAGTCTGTCAAAATTTACTTTAGAGGTTTGGTTAGTTTTGGGGTTAAGGATAATTGCGGAATTTGTAAAAATTTCTTGAATTTCGAAAGGTCCATTAAAAAGATTTTCTGATTTTGATTTAATTTGGGATTCTTTTACGTAAACTTTGTCACCAATTTTAAAATCAGGTCTTTGCGCTGAAATATTTTCGTCAAATCTTACTTTCGCCTTTTCTTTCTGTCTCTCTGTTTTTGCTCTGGCTACTTTGTAAAAATATTCCATGCGATTATTTAGGTCTCGAATATATTTACTCATTAGTGTTTTTTGATTGTATAGAGTTTCTGGTGGACGGCCTGCAGTGTGCCCAAATATAAGTTCATATGGTGTAAAACCGTGGGTCTTATTTTTCGTGTTGTTATAACATATTACTGCATAAGGGAGTATATTGAAGGGATGATCATTCGGGTTTTCGGCTTGATTTGCTCTAATCATTTCTGAGAGTGTGGCATGAAATCTCTCTACGGATCCATTAGATTGTGGATGGTTAACACTAGAAAATGTTAGTTTGATGTCATATAATTCGCATAGATCTTTGATTATAGCATTTTCGAATTCTCGACCGCAGTCACAATGAATTCTTAGTGGTGTTCCATAGTGCTGAAAGAAGAGTAGGAGTGTCTTGGCTACTGTTACTGCCTTTTTGTCTTCTAAAGGATAGGCTTGTGTGAATTTTGTCAATTCGTCACGAATAGTTAATGCATAATTTCTAGTAGGGTATTCGAATATGTCCATATTGATTCTTTCGAATGGTGTTTTTGGAGTTTCTGTTATGACTAGTGGTCCACTTAAGTTTTTTCTACAAATTTTAACTTTTTGGCATATTTCACATGCTTTTACAAATTTCTCTACATCTTTTGTTAAATTTTTCCAATTATATTTTTGTTTTATTCTTCTGACCGTTTCGTTTATTCCACGGTGTAAATTATTTTTACCACAATGGTAATGATCTAAGATTTGAGGGATTTCGTCTTCGCTGGCTGTTTTAATTATATTTTGACAGATTCTTAATTTTAATTCTTTGTCAGCAAAAATATAAGAAAATATCTCTAGAATAGGTAGTTCGAGATTATTTTCGACACAATATATTTTTGATTCATCGAATTGATCTTTATTTGCAAAAAGTACAAGAAACAGGTGTGATATTACTCGTTCGGGATCAAAAGGTAATGGTATAATAAAATATCTTCGATCTTTTACTGTTTTGCTCTGTACAATATTAATTCTTCTGTTACTATATTCCATGTTTTCTTCGAATATGTCATTCATTATTTTCTCGTGAAGTTCTTCAAGTTTATTTTGCCAGAAAAAGGTAACAATATTTTTGTTAGATTTGTCTAATAAGTCCGTATTCGATATTTCAACTTTAGAATAATCGATTATCGACTTAGTTCTGTAAAGTTCGATAAACTTGTCAAGTTCCTCGGACATTTTTTCTATATCTTCTTCATCGTTGTCTTCCTCGTTTTCTTGTGTGTCCGTGTCGTCTTCATTCGATGCATGTAATGTGATTTTCGATTGAAAGTTTGCACAATCCTTAAAATGGTTAATCTTAATCCTTGAGAGGGCATCAGCGTTTCTGTTTATTTTTCCTGCACGATGTTCTATTTTATAATTGTATTCTTCGAGTTTTAGGCGCCAACGCGCTAATCGGCTTCCGGGATCTTTTATCGAGAAAAGCCATGTAAGGGGTCGATGATCGGTAATAAGTGTAAATTTTCGGCCAAAAAGATATGGTCTAAAATGTTTGACTGCCCATACGATAGCTAGTAACTCTCTCTCTATGGTTGAATATTTTGTTTCTGCACCGCATAATGTTCTAGAGGCATAAGCTATGGGTAAATCTTTTCCTATAGGGCCTTGTGATAGAACGGCTCCAATCGCGAATGCACTAGCGTCAGTTGTTAGTAAAAATGGTTCCTCAAAATTCGGATATATGAGTATTGGATCTGATGTTAGAATATTTTTGAGTTCGTTAAAGGCTTCTTTGCATTCAGAATTAAAGATAAAAGGTACGTCTTTCTGGAGTAGTTTCGTAAGTGGTTTAGAAATTTTGGCAAAATTTGGAATAAATCTTCTGTAGTAACCGGCTAAGCCTAAAAATGATTTTATTTCTTTGGTGTTCTTTGGTTCCGGGAAGTTTTTGATGCAAGATATTTTAGCTGGATTTGTTTTTACTCCATTTTCTGTTACAAGGTGGCCCAAATATGCCACTTCTTTTCTTAGAAATTCGCATTTGTCTGGTTGTATCTTTAAATTTGCTTTTCGTAACCTTTTAAAAACTTCTGTTAATCGTGACATATGATCATGAATAGTGGGTGAGTAGATAATTATGTCATCCATGTATACTAGGCATCTTTCGTTTTGTATTCCTAAGAGGATGTTGTCCATTACTCTTTGGAAAGTAGATGGAGCATTCATTAGTCCGAATGGCATGCGGACAAATTCGTAATGTCCATTTTCGACTGAAAAGGCCGTTTTCTGGATGTCTTGTGGCTCAATTTCAATCTGGTGAAATCCAGAGGCTAAATCTAGCGTTGTGAAGTATTGGCATCTTCCTAGTTGGTCCAATAATTCTGATATTTGTGGGAGAGGATAGCGGTCTTGTACTGTGAGTTCGTTAAGCTTGCGATAATCAATAACAACTCGCCATTTTTGTTTTCCTGAGGCATCTAATTTCTTTGGTACAACCCAGACTGGACTCGAATATGGCGCGACGCTTTTCTGGATTATTCCTTCTTCTAACATTTTATTAATTTGCGTCTTTACCTCTTCCTTATGTATTTGAGGATATCTATAGGATTTAGTAAAGATAGGTTTAGCGTTGTTTGTATCGATTTTGTGCTTGATTTCGTTTGTGAAAGTCAATTTGTCGCCTTCGACATAAAATATATCTGCATATTCAGTACAGATGTCTAAAATTAGTTCTTGTTCTTCGCAATTTAGGTGATCAATTCTTAGTTGTTCTTTAATTATTCTCGTTCTATCTACTACGGGTTCTTCAAAATCATTTCCGTTGTAGGCTAGGATTGTCTCCGAATTTTTGAAAGGTTCAATTGAAATGTCTGAAAATTCGATTGTCTTCGGCATAGCATTAGCATTTAGGACGGAAGTTAAGAATTCTCCATTTTCGTCAACATGGACTAATGCATGAGGTAATCTAACTTTTTCTATTTCTTGTGCTGATAATATGGCATCTGTATTTGATAAGTTGCATTTTAGTCTGCATATTTGTTCGGTCCGGCTGTCAATGGTAATTATGTTTTTTCCTTTTATTCGTTTTCTCTCCGGTCTTTCAAGATTTTTGTCTTGATCTCGGTTATTTACGATAGTGTATTTTTCATTCATAGGGTTTTGGTATTTTAAATTTGATTCCTGTTTAGAATCTGGTTTAATTTTTATTTTAGGTTCGTTTTGTCTTGTTTCCGTAGGGTGTGTCGGTGATATGTCTTTAGGAGGTGTGTTTGTATCATGCCCTACCTTGTGAAGGGTGAGAGTTTTAAAATTTGTATGCAACTGTCGGGATTTGAGATCTATTACGCATTCATAATGATCTAGAAAGTCTAGGCCTATTATGCCATCGAAGTCAATGTCTAAATTGAAAATAAAGACTTTGTGGGGATTATCGTCAGTGAAAGGAATAAGGACAGATTCTGTTATTAACAATTTTTGATCGGTTATACCTTGGATAGTAACGTTTTCAGGAAATCTATTATGATAATTGCGTGCTGTGTTTTCTTTGAAAACAGTGATTCCAGCACCTGTGTCGATTAAAAGTTTAAAAGTGTTGGTAGCATCGTTAATGTAATATAAATTTTTGGAACTCATGGTATGAAATGGGATTACAGGAACCTTTGTTCGGGAAAATTGAGATCCGGATGAAAATTGTCTAAGTTGAGTGCCTGGATTTGTTCTTGGATATTCGTAATATCCGTTGAATGGTTCGTATGGTTGGGAGGATGATTTTGATTCTGAAGTGAAAGAAAATCCTGATAATTTTCTGTGTCGAGTGTGTTATTGGTTTCGTAAAAGTTATCTGTTTGTGGATTATTTTCTGTATAATAATCTGTTTCATAGTTTTCGTAGTTATCGGTATTATAATAATTATTATCTGTATAGTAATCGTCTGTATAATAGTTAGTCGTCATTTCATCAGGGTATTCATTTAGAACATGTGCCCTTTGAAAATTTGGGTTTCTTTGAATAACGGATGGACGATTTTGATTTTGATTTTGAGATGAAAAGGAAGGTCTCTGTTGGTTGAAATTTGGATTGTTGGAGGAATATTGATTCCTATTAGGGTTTTGATTGTTTTGACAGTTGTTAGGTCCATTATTATATTGGTTTTGATAACCGTTAGGCCTAGAAAAAGATTGATTTGGTTGTACGAAACGGGAAGAACGGCATTCAAAATTTTGATGACCCATTCGGCCACAATTTGTGCATTTTGTAAATTGAGATGAGGGTCTTCTCGTTGGTTGAGAAGGCTTAGGAATATTTGATTTAGAATTAGATTTTTGTTCTTCAAAATATGATAATTGAAGTTCGCGTCGGATACGATTGCTTGCTTCAATGAGATCTTTTGGATTACTAGCCCTAATAATTTGTCCTAAACGAGGTTCTAAACCGGTTAAAAGCGTGTTTAGAGCCATGGTATCGATTAAGTCACATTGGGCGGTTTTTTGTTCTGGGGTTAAATCTGCTATTTGGATCGAGGCGTGCATTTTTGCATTCAAAACTTGTAAGCGGTTAAAGAAAGTTAGAGGAGATTCGTTAGATAGTTGTCTTAGTCTTTGTAAGTCTTGTATTAAGGAGGTCAGGTCTCTACTGTCTCCGAAATGTAGATTTAGTAATTGTTTTATTTCTTTATAAGAAAGTGGTTTTCTAGAATTAATAAGCTGTGCAGCTTTACCTTTGAGTTTATTTTTTATGTGAATCGTTAAAAGAACGCGCTGATCGCCTGTAGCCATCTTAATAGCACAGTCGCACGCATCTAAAAATGTTGAAAGAGAAATCGGATCGCCTTCAAATTCTGGGATAATGGAAAAAATTTCCGAAAGCTTGTATGGTTCGATTTCTTGTTGAGTTTGGGAACGTGTCTCGGGCATTTTGCGGGATATTTTTAAACAAATATGAAAAAAAGAAGTATGGAGAAATATAAAATATCTGTATGTAAGGGAGAAAAAAAAAATATGTAGTGGTATATAAAGGGCAAAATGTATCAATAAAAATAAAAATGTTATATAGAGACAAAATGTATCAATAAAAATATCAAATAATATATCAATAAAAATGTATCAAATATATCAATAAAAATATCAAGAGAAAATATACCAAAATATAGCAAGTAAAAATATGTCAATAAAATATGGTAGAAATATACCAAGTAATAAAAATATGTCAATAAAATATCAGTATAAAATAGTATAAAGAAAAATGTCAATATTAATACTTTCAAATATTAGATAATCAAATTGTATTTTATTTTTTTTATGTATCTTGATTAATAATTGACTTGCAGTATAGTCAATTTCGTAAATTATTAAAACAAAATTATTAACGAGATGATTCAAAATCCACTTACATAAAGAAGAACATCGGGACGCCTTGTTCTCTCTGCTCAGCTACCAGGGGCTTCACTAGGTGTTCCTTCCGTAGATCACAGGAGTGAGGTTGTTCGGAGATGCTTTCTTCTTTAAGGGTCGTCTTGTTCTCTCTGATCGGCTACCAGGGGCTTCACTGGGTGTTCCTTCCGTAGTTCACAGGAGTGAGGACTTCCGTAGATTCTTTGATCCGTTAAGGGATAAGAATCCGCCGCTGCCAGTGAGTATACACGTGTTCTAGCAACGTTAAACGGATCCTACTGACTGCGCCAATTGTTAGATCACTAATCACGTATTTGACTTTTTAAAAAAAAAGTTTTATTTGTTACACAATAAGTTTACATAATAGTACAAAGTTAAATTAATTTAAAATGACTACAATAACTGGACTGGTCGAAGTTGCAGCTAAGAGTGGTCCCGGCATCTGAAAATGGCAATTTATAGGTTTGGTATGAAGTGCTGAATCGCTGTTCCCATGAGAATTGACCAACGGTTCGTACAAAGTTCATCTACTGCGTGCTCAGCGGTTTCTATGGGAATGGGATGATGAAATATGAAGTCGGCGAACTTAAGCTAGTTCAAGGTTAATATTTTCTCATATAACATATATATATATATATATATATAAGATTATGGTATTCTTGACTGTATATTCAAATATCAAGCAGTGATTCTTGAGGATGCAGTCTATTTTGGCCCACAAGACAAAGAAAACTCTTTGACTTACTGTCAAGCTTTCGAATTTATTTTAATTCTTTTTCAAGACATCTGTTGACAAAAATATACAATTATAAAAATTATGTAGGTACTTACAATTTTCTTAATTACTTACTAGTCATGAGATTACATTGAAAAAATTTGAAACTTTACTAAAAGGACAATTATGCACATAGGTATGAAAAATTATTTTTAAAAACTTCAGTTATGTTGTCATGTTTGAAATATGTCATGAAATATGTAAAGTGTATACACTTTATATAGGAGGAAAGTAAAACTAGTAACAACATATTTTTTATTTTTTTATTAGATTTTATTAGATTGATCTATGAAAAAAAATTTAATAACATCAAACCCAATTAGTCCAGTCATTTTTTAAAGCATGTTGGATTTTAATGTTGGATTATATGATAGAAAATCAGATTATGATGTACTAATTTTGTGTTGATATGCTAATATGTAACAATAAATGTTACTTAATTTGTCTATATCTGATTTTCTATTTATACATTTTTTATTTTTCTGTATATGTGTCATTTCTATAAATAACTTTTTTGTTCATTTTTTACCCTCTGTAGGATTGACGCTTGTGAAAAATTAAATGTATGATTTAAATGAATCGAGTGGTCGGCTAACGCACAAGCTTGTGATTTATTTGTGTTAATATCACTTCTGTGAGATATTATTCTACTGTGCAATGTACGAGAAGTTTCTCCTATATAAACTTTATCACAGTCTGAGCAAGGAATTTGATAAAAAATTTTATTACAACTATTTTAACAGATGCATACAATTTTAACAACAACATAGTAATTAGAGATTCTTTTGTTTTTAGTAATTTCATAAATAATAAAAAAATCCCAGATACATACATTTTAGTAAGTTTTGATGTGGTATCTCTATTTACCAATATCCCATCATATTTAATTCTAAACAGCATAGAAAAACACTGGAATGAGATCCAATCACATTGTACATTAAATTTAAATACACTAAAAGAAATATTACATTTCATCTTTGATACCAACATCTGCAAATTTAATAATAGTTATTACAAACAAACATCAGGCACTCCTATGGGAAGCTCATTATCGCCAATCATCTGCAACTACGCTCTTGACGATCTTATTGAAGATTGTTTAAAAATAATACCTTTTCATATTCCGTTTGTTAAACGTTTTGTAGATGATTTAATCCTAGCAGTACCTAATGACAAAATGAATGAGGTTTTAAATATTTTTAACAACCAATGTAACCAATTACAGTTCACTGCTGAAAGAGAACAAAATAACAGTCTCCCTTTTCTGGATATGATAGTCCATCGCACTGAAGATAATAGTCTCAAAACAGAATGGTATCGAAAACCGATTTCTAGCAATAGATTCATAAATTATTATTCAGAACATCCTACAAGAATGAAAATAAACTTAATTTTGGGACTAAAAAGTAGAGTAATAAAAATATCTCATCCAACATATAGAGAACAGAGTTTGAAGAGACTAAAAACCATATTAATGGAAAACTCTTATCCGGTAGGCCTACTTAATAAATTAATTTTTAGTACTGCAACCTCTCCACCTTCCATCACGGCAAGCCAAGAAATAAATAATAGCCAAAACAATAACCCTCCAGTTGACACCTTAGTACCAGCAACATCACAAACATTTGGATCTTTACCTTATATTCCATTCTTAACACCAAAACTTCTAAAATTATTTAAAGGATTAGAAAACATACAAATTGCTACTAGAAATGTTAAAACTATAGCAAATTTATACACTAAAACTAAGGATCCTCTAACGACCAAAGAAAGTTCAAAAGTTGTTTATCAAATTCCTTGCTCAGACTGTGATAAAGTTTATATAGGAGAAACTTCTCGTACATTGCACAGTAGAATAATATCTCACAGAAGTGATATTAACACAAATAAATCACAAGCTTGTGCGTTAGCCGACCACTCGATTAATTTAAATCATACATTTAATTTTTCACAAGCGTCAATCCTACAGAGGGTAAAAAATGAACAGAAAAGGTTATTTATAGAAATGACACATATACAGAAAAATAAAAAATGTATAAATAGAAAATCAGATATAGACAAATTAAGTAACATTTATTGTTACATATTAGCATATCAACAAAAAATTAGTACATCATAATCTGATTTTCTATCATATAATCCAACATTAAAATCCAACATGCTTTAAAAAATGACTGGACTAATTGGGTTTGATGTTATTAAATTTTTTTTCATAGATCAATCTAATAAAATCTAATAAAAAAATAAAAAATATGTTGTTACTAGTTTTACTTTCCTCCTATATAAAGTGTATACACTTTACATATTTCATGACATATTTCAAACATGACAACATAACTGAAGTTTTTAAAAATAATTTTTCATACCTATGTGCATAATTGTCCTTTTAGTAAAGTTTCAAATTTTTTCAATGTAATCTCATGACTAGTAAGTAATTAAGAAAATTGTAAGTACCTACATAATTTTTATAATTGTATATTTTTGTCAACAGATGTCTTGAAAAAGAATTAAAATAAATTCGAAAGCTTGACAGTAAGTCAAAGAGTTTTCTTTGTCTTGTGGGCCAAAATAGACTGCATCCTCAAGAATCACTGCTTGATATATATATATATATATATATATATATATATATATATATATATATATATATATATTTAGATAAGACTTACAAAGAAATAATTTTGATCCAAATAAATAACCGTATACGTATACTAAGTGTTGAATTTTAAGTTACAAGTTACCTATTATAAGAAATAAACTGAAAAAAACAAAACTACAAAAAAAGGCTTTATTATTACCAATATTTATTAGTCCTGGATCCCGCGTACCAAAAAAAAGTTGATTAATAGCAAGCTGAAAATTTATTAATAGCTTAACGGTGACTAGTCGGACAAACTTTGATATACGGGAACACGGGAACAGGGGAAGTTTTAATTGTGGAACAGTTTAAAAATCTGGAACATCAAGTTACGAAAACGTTTCATGTATTTTGTCGGACAGAACTTCCAATTGATTTAATTCTATTTTATTAAACTCTCATAAAAAAAACTGATTGGTGTTTATCATCAACTGGGCATTTTAATAAGTGGAACACGAAGAACATGTCAAATGACAGGAATCGTGTTGGTTAGTAATAGGAGTCTGATTTTTGCATGAGAGTTTAATGAAAGAGTAACAAATCAATTGGATGTTCTGTCCGACAAAATACATGGGACGTTTTCGTAATCTGACGTTCCAAATTTTTAAACTGTTCCACAATTAAAACTTCCCCTGTTCCAGTGTTCCCGTACATCAAAGTTTGTCCGACTAGACACCGTTAAACTATTAACAAATTTTCAGCTTGCTATTAATCAACTTTTTTTGGTACGCGGGATCCAGGCCTATATTAGTTTCGTAAAAGTTAATATTTTAGTTTATAGTTAATTTTTTAACAAATTTTAACAAAAGTTTTTGTATGTTTTAGAATCCAAACCTCAAGGTACATACTTCATTAACGACTTTAGAGTTCCTGATGAATATATTCCTAATGGAGGCTCCGGTGGCTCTACATTTGATTTAAGTAAAGGTGGCTCAGTAATCAACCTAAACGCCGGTTCCAATGCAGGACATGACCAGGGAACAATCATTAAAAACCCATACCAAGGACACTTTCCTGGACCCAAAGGAAGCATTCACGATTTTAAACCTGCTCCACCTGGCGGTGGCGGTCCTCCAGCTTGGGCTCCCGAGCAAAAACCAATTTCTGTTCAACCCAACCACGTTCATACTGATTTGACTAACCGAGTAAACGCAGGATCAAATGGAATTTCTTCAGATTTAATTCACACTTTCCCAGGTCAACCAGGCAGTATATATAGTAGTAAACCTGCTTCTGACATTAAACCACATATTCCTACCAGTAATATTCCTGTGGCAGTAGTTCCCGTGCCAACAATAAGCACCCAACCTCATCAAACAGTGGAAGACAAAATAATACCTGGAAATGGTGCATTCGCGGTTATTGGGAAATTACCTGGTCCTAGCGGCAGCATTTTCACCAGCGTTTCAGCAAGTCAAGGTTCTCATAATCAAAATGGAGCTGGATTTGTCCAAGTATCCGTTCAACCTATCACAGGATCATACAACAAAAATCCTCTACCATCTGACATAATTAATCAATTTCCTGGAAAACCAGGAAGTATACATGATAGCAAACCTGTCGCTGGATCTAATTGCGCGGGTAATCAATGTATATACAATAAACAGGAACCACAAAAAGGGCCTGGATATATACAAGTTCCTCTTGTACCTGTTACAGAAACTTTCAATAAACATTCTGTTAAACCAGACTGCGGAACAGGGGCATGTGATGAATATGGAGGACGATTAGGATGTCATGGTAATGACTGCTTCGGACCTGGTAAGAAACCATCCTACATTAACTCCGGATCTATTTCAGGGGCAAACGCAAACAGTAATGCAAATCGTGAAAGTGGAAACTTTAATATAGAATTTGGAAAACCGACTAGTAACGAAGGTCCATTGTGCACTCATGGAAATTGTGGAGGAAAACAAGATAATATTAATATTAACTGTGTTAATGGAATATGTGAGAAAAATGACAATGGAATTAGGATCCAGCTACCACAACCTGGAGTTATAAGCGTGGGAATAGTATCTGACAATAAACCTGTCAATTTTAACCCTCCCGAACACGTTCCCGAAGTATATCCTACTCCAGGAAGCATTAATTTTGATATAAATCAACGTGTCCCAGAATATCCAGGAACACTTTGCTCTGGATTACAATGTATTCTTCCCCCTGTGCCTGGAAGTAAACATGTCCCAGGTAATACCCCAACTTCTGGATGTTCTGGAGCCTACTGTATTAGTATCATTCCAGATAACCAAGAAAAACTAAATTGCCAAAATGGAAAATGTGAAAATAGAGATAAACCTGTAAGTAATGAAAATCCAAATCAAGAAAATCGTAACATATATTCCGGTTCAGAAAGTAACGCTAATGCGCAGAGTACCAAAAATCAAGAAAATATAAATTTGGACCTTAATAAGCAACAACCAACTCATATCGATCTTCCAATTGAAGTAGAAATTCCTGTCAATACAGAAGATGAGAAAGAGAATAAACTTAAAGAACCTGTTCCTTCAATTGTACCAGTGCAAGATAACAAACCAGGATCTAGCATGGACTTTTTACTACCTGGAAATAAGCCAACCCAACACTACCATCCACATATTAACAAACCGAATGGACCAGATAGCAACGGAGGCTACTATAGTTGCACAGGTTCGTCATGCCCGTTACCAAAGCATCCTGGACAAGTGACTCCAAGTCCAACTGTGCAACATTCTACTACAGTAGCTTATCCTAAACAACCTTACCAACCCAATAATAAACCTAATTGCGGTAATAAACCTTGTGATTTTCCTGAATCGTATCCGCAATATTCTCAACATCAACCAAATTGTAATGGGAAAGATTGTACCAACCTCGAACCAAATACTAATCCCATCTGTATAGGAGGAGCCTGTGTCTATAATAATCAACCTCAAATACCTGATGCATATAAGGGTGCTGGAGGCAAAGACAGACTTTTTGTTCCTAATTATAATCAAGAATTGCCACCAATAGTAACACCAGTCATAGTAAAAGATCAGCCCCAAGATGGCCCACAAACAAATTTTAATGCTGGAAGTCAAGCTAATGCTCAAGCCAATTCACAAAATGGTGAGTCATATATTATTGTGTTAATTATTATTGTGATGTTTATCTATTAGGCCTGGATCCCGCGTAACAAAAAAAAATTTTAATAATAAGCTGAAAATTTGTTAATAGCTTAACGGTGTCTAGTCGGACAAACTTTGATGTACGGGAACACTGGAACAGGGGAAGTTTTAATTGTGGAACAGGTTACAGGTTTCGAACGTCAGACTGCGAAAACGTCCCATGTATTTTGTCGGACAGAGCTTTCAATTTATTTGTTACCCTTTCATGAAACTCTCATGGAAAAATCAGACTACTATTTGCCACCAACATAATTCTTGTCATTTGACATGTTCTACGTGTCGGACTTATTAAAATGCCCAACATCTTTGCCGGACAAACATTTTTTCATATATTATATATAAAGTTTGCTATTGAATAAACTTAAAAAACAACCTGCTAGTTTTTACAATCATAAACTTGTCAGGATGACACGATCCACAATTAAAATCACTTTCCATAATTAAAACTTCCCCTGTTCCAGTGTTCCCATACATCAAAGTTTGTCCGACTAGACACCGTAAAGCTATTTACAAATTTTCAGCTGGCTATTAATAAACTTTTTTTGGTACGCGGTATCCGGGTCTATATTTAATTTTCATTACAACCAAAACTGTGGCTAATACCATATAAATATAATACTTAAACTTGAACATGATACAAGACAACAGTTTCAGAATTATTTTAGTACTTATTATTTTTCGATTAAAGCAACTAATCAATTTATTATCAATGTTGGAATTACTCTTCTTATATGAACTAGGGACTAGGGCTTAGAAATACGGATCCTAACCCATAAAAAAATGAAGATTTAAAAAAGAGTAAATTCAAAGCTAAACATTGTAGATGCTATTTTAATACAAAATAAATGGTACATTGCAATCCCCAAATATTTATTAACCCGTTAATTTCAGGTTTCGTCTCCGGAAGTGTTATTGTAGAAAAACCAGATGGTCTTTTAATACCTGTAATTGATGTTCAACCTCCAAGCATCAATAGACCTGGATATTCTTGTTCTGGTACAGAGTGCGGTAGCTTAAAACCTATACACGGTGGAATAATAAATTCTGGTAGTCGCTTAGGTTCATCCGATGTCAATTTTGAAGGAAGCAATCAGGGAAATGCATATCCTGATTACCCTGAAAGAAACGTTCCTGGTTCCGGCTGTTCCACTGGAAAATGTGGTGCTAATGGCGGATCTCAAGGAAGTTATTCCAGTTCTTCTAATGGACTCGTGCAAGGGAACGTACATGGTGGTGGTTGCAGTACAGGAAATTGTGGACAAGGTTTTATCGGGGGTCAGTTTGGAAGCTATTCTGGATCTGGAAGCTTTGGAGGAGGTTAGTATTAAGGATTTATTGATATTGTGCTAAAGCTGTCAACTTTGATTTTGTGATGTTCATTTTGTGTTAAACTTACACTTATGTAAGCTTAAACCTACTAACTTAGCTGGGTTCAAAATACTAAACCCATATTACCATTTTGGCAATTTATAGAGCGATCCTTGATTAACACAACGTGTGATGAATTTGGACTAAAGCTGAACCCCGCAAAGACAAAGGTGATGGTTGTTAGTAAAACGCCAATACAACCGGAAGTGGTAACAGCTTATGGTAAAAAACGGGAGAGAACTAACCGTATCACCTACCTTGGTTGTAACCTAAATGAGAACTGGGACATGAGCAAATAAATTAGAATACGTATAGAGAAGGCCAGAGCTGCATTCTTTAACATGCAGAAACTGTTATATTATGCAAATTACATATTACTTTGAGTCTGAAAATTAGATTAGTGAGATGTTATGTGTTCTCTGCTCTTTTGTATGGTATCGAAGGTTGGACTTTAACGGATACACTTTTCATGAACTGGAAGCCGTTGATATTTGGATTTATCAGAAAATGCTACGAATAATTTGGGTGCATAGAGTTTCGAAGTTGTTTTGCATCGGATGGAAAAAGTTACAGAAGTCGTCAGAACAGCTAAAAATCGAAAACTTGAATATTTTGGCCATGTTATGCGACACCCAGAGATATATAATATACTCCATTTAATAATACACGGCAAGATAGACGGAAGAAGCGGGTCAGGTCGAAGAAGTACGTCATGGCTTAGAAACCTGGAAGAATGGTTTAACAGATCATCTGCATCCCTTAACCGTCTACACACGCTCTGATAAATTTAGGGCTGACAAATTTAGACGGTTAGAGCGTGTGTAGGCTTGTCGCACTACAAAAATGAGTAATCCTGACAGTCAAGCTGACCTATTTTGTCGGGTGGTCTTGCTATTCCAACATCCTGACAAATTTAGTGTGTCAGGACGTATGTTGCGTTGTTGGCCTGATTTCTGACTCCAACACGGATGAATAATAATTATTGTTAATAATCTATACGGATTTCTTTTGTAAAGTGGTGGACACAAATTACGGGTTAACTATGCTAAGGTCTATAATAATATATAGAGTGCATAGAGTATAATTTATTATATTGTATATCGAAGACGATACATTCAAGAAACCTATTATAGTTTATACATAAATTTCTTGTTCACAAATATAAACGGATTAACCTAACATATATTTCTTTTACTGCAAAATATTTGTAGTTTTCAATTGAAGAAAACAAAACTTTAGGATAAGAACATGAAAATGTAACCATTAATGCATTTCTTAGTATTGAAGAAATTATGTGTAAGAAATTATTGAGTTCTGTTTAAAAAACTCGTTTCTTTATACGTGAACCGGTATGTTTAAGGTTAGTATGATATGTTAAATTTTAATAAAGTTGGCTCAAAGAAATCAGTGTTTTAGGAGATAAGAAATCGTTCTCTCGGTGTACTTGGTGCTGTATACTTTGACATGTTGGTCTCTTATGGCCTTAAGTGACACTTCTACGAAGTCGCAGGGCCTTGAGTTGATAATGCTCAAATATAATGGGCTATATTATCCAAACATCGTGTTCCGCCATTTTGTCATCAGCCTGACACAATCTGAACTCTCTGTCAGTTCGACTGTGTTCATGTGTCCCTTCTGACGACAGTGTCTTTTTGGGGGACCTACGATAATTGGCAGATGATTCCTATTCATACCTAGTAGATCTTTGGATCTTTACTTTGAAGGTTCATGTAAAAAAGCCTTTGAGTTTGAAACTAGCTTGTGCATACCTGTAGTAGGGGAGCAAAATATGCGAAATCGAGCGTTATGAGAACCTATTGGGTTGTGAAGATTGGGTCCTAAAACCAAAAAAAGTTAAGTAAAGTTTTCCATAAATTGGGGGACTTTCCATTTTTTTATTTAATTTTACATTTCCAACAATGGTTTTTTCCGATTAAAGCGCCATCTATCCATAATTTGAAAAAATGTCTTGAATAAAAGTTACTTATTTTTGATGTACATTTCACGAAATTTCACGGGGTTCCTATTTAAAAATTTAAATTTACCCCCCAACCTTCTACGTGGGTGAGTAGATAGACAACCTGCGTTCTGGCACATCCCCTAAATCGCAACCCTTAAATATTAATAAATGCCAAACGGCTTAACGTAGGATGACGTGTGACGTATCGTTGGAAAGGGGATGAAAAAGGGGGTTGAACGCAGTATGTGGCGTGCGCATCGGAATATGCCAAAAGGGCATTACGTCATATCTTCGTTTCTATTGGTCCGATTTTGACGTAAGAGGGCTCTTCGGAACGGGGAGGGGGTAACGAATAAGTTGAGACAAAAAACAAAGATGGCGGCAGTGCCAAAAGGGCATAATATCTTCTTTTCTATTGGTCCGATTTTGACGTAAGAGGGCTCGTTGGAACGTGGAGGGGGTAACGAATAAGTTGAGACAAAAAACAAAGATGGCGGCAGTGCCAAAACGGCATTACAGCATATCTTTGTTGCTATTGGTCCGATTTTGACGTATGGGGTGTCAAATAAAAGCGGTGACGACACAGAAGCCAACTGTCAATTCTTCTTCTTCTTTTCGTTTGTCAATTCTTCTTCTTTTCCGTATAGTGCCTAACAGAACGTGACATTCGACATCTTTGTTGTCATTGGTCCGATTTTGACGTATGGGGTGTCAAATGAAAGCGGCGGAGACACAGAAGCCAATTCGTTTGTCAATTCTTCTTCTTTTCCGTATAGTGCCTAACAGAACGTGACATTCGACATCTTTGTTGTCATTGGTCCGATTTTGACGTATGGGGTGTCAAATGAAAGCGGCGGAGACACAGAAGCCAGCTGTCAATTCTTCTTCTTCTTTTCGTTTGTCAATTCTTCTTCTTTTCCGTATAGTGCCTAAGAGAACGTGACATTTGACGTATGACGTGACATTTGACGTATGACGTGACATGAACGACGTGACATTTGACGCAGAACGTGACATTTGACGTAGGACGTGAATGACGTGAAATTCGACGCAGAACGTGACATTTGACGTAGATATGTGACATTCGACGTAGGACGTAAATGACGTGAAATTCGACGCAGAACGTGAATGACGTGACGTGAATGACGTGACATGTGACGTAGGACGTAAATGACGTGACGTGAATGACGTGAAATTCGAAGCAGAACGTGACATTTGAACGTGAATGACGTGACATTCGACTTGCTATCCTCTGCTGCGCTCTGCTACCGTCTGCTAATCTCTATTACCTTATGCTCCGCTCTGCTACACTCTGCTGACCCCTTATACCGCTCTGTGATCGTCTGTGCCTTCTGTTAGCTTGTCTCTGATGACGTCTGTACGTCTCTGGTACCCTCTGCTAGCCTCTGTTATCCTCTGTGACCCTCTGCTACCCTCTGTTACCCTCTGCTACCCTCTGCTGCGCTCTGCTACCCTCTGCTGACCTCTGATAACCTCTGTTACACTCTCTAAAGTCAAAAAATAAAAGACAACATATTTTATTAATATTATTTATTAACAATTATCCAAATCATTTACAACTTTATTGCTATAATACCATACATATTCATTCAAAGCTTGACTTAACAAAGTATCTGGAAAAATTCCACAAAACGCAGTTAAAGCGTGAAGTCGACTATATAAACTGTTACTCTTATGACAATTTTGCTGAATAAAGTATACAACATTTCTATAATACGAAAAAAACTGTAAATTGTCCAATAACGACACTCGTTGAGACACTAAATCAATGTTTGCTCTCAGGATCTGGCTTACATCATCTTCACATAAATAATATTCGATTCCATGTTTCTCGATAGTCAGGAACTTTACATTTTCCATTACCAATAATTGTCTTAGTTTGCAGAAATCACCACACTCAAATTCGATTGGATCATACCCATCGGAACAGGTGGGCAAAGGTGGTATGAAAAATTCTTCCATAATTTGTATAAACATCTCAATTAGGGTAGTCCACTCGAATGTGTTTAAACTGATTCTTGTACATTCACCATGTTGGTACAGAATAATGGATGGAGAAAACTGTCGAGCTGGAGATAGACCAATTTTTATGTGAAAACATCCTATTGGATAGGTAGTTTCCAATAGATAATATGGCTCATCTTTGGCAGCTTCTTCATATTTTTCCAGTACTCGATCTAATTCAGCGTCGTAGATAATTGTCTCTTCACTTTCGTATCCGCTATCTTGAGAAGCCATATTACTGCTGTTGCAACTGAATACACAAGTCGGTTGGAGAAACTCAAACTGAATGTGACGGATGGTTGCTGAGAGAATTTATACTTTTTCAATCCCCCACTCTTTGCGTGTAATTGTCAGCATTTTCTAAAAAATGTATGTCTACGCGGCGTATCGAAATATAGATCCTTAAACTACATCTGAACTAGTAATCCAACTGTTGTGTTTGCTATCCAATCCTAACCATTTAACATACATCTTATTGCCTTTTCGTCTAAGTACTTTTTCAACCAAGTAAATGTCGGGATTTTTTGTTTTCTGTAATTCTTCTTCGTAAAACCCGCCGCTAATCAGTGTACCTTGCATGTCTTCGAGCAAATACGTTATAGGATTCGTTATCTTAACTTGTACAATTCTAAATAATTCTGTAGTCCAATTGGGCGTGTAGGCCTTTTCAAAGAAATGTTTTGCCTTTGATATACGTACAATGTCGCCAACTTTAAATCTTCGTGAACCAGCAATCTTTAAATGACTATAACTTTTGTTTAAAATGGCTTTTTCGTTGGATTTGTTGACATGAGATGGCTTGTATCCTGTTTTACTGTGCTTTGTATTGTTGTATTCCTCAGTGACTGTAGGTAGTGCATCTAGCCATTTGTATGATCCATGTAAACTGAAATACTTGTACAACTTTGCTTTCAACGTTCTAATAACTCGTTGAGTATGGGCGAGAATATCCGAAAATGCCCGAGTAATTTCCTCACCTGTTTTGTTCTTTAGAGGGCGTGTCCAAACAAATTTTGAAAAACAATCAATTACAACTAGTATTAGTTTGTAATTTTTATTTTGGTGCGCATAAGGACGCATTTCAGCCAAATCCATCTGCCACAAGTCATCGATTCCTTTGATTATTGTTCGTCGACGAGGATAATTTTTTCGTGCTGGTTTATGCAACTCATACACCACCTGTTCCTTTTCTTTAGACATTTTTATAAACGACTTTCAATTGCTGTTAGGCGGGTATCTATATTCATCGAATGAAGGTTGTCTACTACATCCTGCAATGCCGCGTTCATTTCTTTTATCTTCTTTTCCATCTTCATATCGTATATCGCATGATGTGCAATGGTTTCTGCAGCCGATTTTATATTCTTATCCGTATCCTTTTTTAGTGTATTCAAATCATCTTTGAATATTTTTTGCAACTTTTGCTCGAGAAGTGGAACTGTGGTTTTATGAAGCTCTTTTCTTACTTCGTTTAGTTCCATGGTTAAATTCTTTATATCACGAGTTTTTTGCTGCAACAACTTATTTACATTATTCTCCGTATCCTTTTTTAGTGTATTCAAATCATTTTTCATTATTTTCTGCAACTTTTGCTCGAGAAGTGGAACTGTGGTTTTATGGAGCTCTTCTCTTACTTCATTTAGTCCGATGGCTAAGCCTTCTATCTCCCCAGTTTTTTTCATCAACAACTCACCATGTGTTTGAATTAATGGTGACTGTATGTTACGCAACTCATTTATTTGTGCATCGACGTATTTTTTCGTTGCAGCATCACCATTTTCTGATGGATCCTTGACATTGCAAATTTTCACATTTTCGGCATTAATATTTCCGTCAGAAGTATGTGGAAATGTAACTCGCGTCACCTTTTGAGCGCTACCACCACCACCACGAGAATGATGACCGAATTTGTCGACACTCATAATGGAAATGATATTGTCATTCCCAGTTACTCTATTATATTAGCTTCTTTTAGTTCATTGATGATGGCTACAATTTCGTTGTCGAGAGATGTGTTGCCGGCGTCTTTCGAAGCCACCAAGAGTTGAAGACGCTCCACCAATTCATTTGGGTCGTCCCAGTAAATATATTCCCTAGGTGTTTCACTGTAAATCAAACGAGAGTCATCGATAAGCCCTGATCCTTTGGAGGATGCAGCTGGCGAAGGTAGCTATGGAGACGCTGATTGAGATGATGTTGAACGAGTTGGTAAACGACTATGTGGTGGTTGCTTTAGTGCTGATGATGTAGTAGATCGAGTATTTATCTGTGACGGATTCTGTGATACCGTTAATTTAGACTGTGACAGATTCTGAACTATCGTTGATGTAGACTGTGACGGTTTCTTTGCTACCGTTGATGTAGATGCAGGTCTAAACAATGGCTTAATAATATAATGATATTTGTCTCCACTTGAACCTTTAAGGCGGCCTATTGAATTCAGATGAACTTCGGTTTTCTCTAATAGGATCCTGGACGCCCATATAAAAAGCATGGAAAACGGAAAGTTTACCTTGGACAGAGGAGTCCTGTGATGGACATTTAAGTCAACCTTGGACAAAAATTCAATACAAATTAAATGGGTCAATTCTCTATTAGACATGATACAGTCTAGCTTGGACTGAACTATTCTAAATAAAATTCCAAGAGTTATCGCATTCAAAAAGTGTTTTTTGTATTACGAAATAAAATACCAAGATGTTACATATTATTTATTAACAAATTATAATAATTCTAATAATTTTAAAATTGTTTCTCTTTGCAGCTCTGCCTTTTTATTTAAACCTAAATTCATTAGTTCACTAATAATTTTTCGTTTTTGATGCATTTTTTCTTTGTATGATTTTCGTATCGCCATCCCACTTTCAGTTTTGTAAAATGTTCTTCTCTTTTCATTTGCTTCATTTTTCCTTCTAATACCTTCCTCACCTCTTTCACACTTGCAGGTTGATTTGACATGTAGTTCATGCTCTGATGTATATTTTTCTAAATTGCTAACGCCTCTGCTCGCTAGGGTAGAAATTTCTTTGCGTATACCTGCACAGAACTTTCCTCTCGAATGTAACCATTCTGATTTAAATATTCTTCTCTCGTAATGGGAGTGAGGTTTACCTAAAAGTCCATCTCCATCTCGACGAAGGGGTTTTTGACCATCAGCACAGGCAATGTATCTCAAAACACCAACACAATGATCCAAACAAATAATTTTTCTAAATGTAGTTTTTGGATGTAGTCTTTTCCCTGCACGTTGTAGTTTCTTCTTGTAAGCCAACATTGTAGATCCATTCGTAAAATGAATTAATGAATGGAGATGTTCGTGTGCAGTACTTCCGTCGTCTGCTACTAAATGACAACGGCAAATGGAATACCATTTTACATTAGGAGCACATGCTAGAAGAGAAAAATCACTCTCATTTAAGAGTAAATGATACCATTCTCTTGGTGACTCTTCGTAATCCTTTGCCATATCCGCCGGAGAAAGAGCATTAATGTCGTTGACACTCAAAAGAGCCAGATAGTCACTTTTTGACAAAATAGACATATTTTAACTGGATACTTAAGAACAAAGAACTGAACTCTGAAAGCTGTCTCACTAGACTAAAAGAGTCCTTACAAAGTCGTTAAATTTATCTGCCAGTACAGCTTCCCCCACCCTAATTGATTACTTTACGCATGCGCCATTCACGCGGTCAAAGGTCAAAGTCTCGTTGTCTAGACCTGCAATAATTAACCAAGTTAATCCAACAATTTCGACCTGCTGTTCTGACACAGTACTTAAATCACAACCCCACGTTCTGTAACTGCAATTTATATCTAAATAATTTAATTCATAATTTCTACATCGAACGTGGAGTTGTGATTTAAGTACTGTGTCAGAACAGCAGGTCGAAATTGTTGGATTAACTTGTTTAATTATTGCAGGTCTAGACAACGAGACTTTGACCTTTGACCGCGTAAATGGCGCATGCGTAAAGTAATCAATTAGGGTGGGGGAAGCTGTACTGGCAGATAAATTTAACGACTTTGTAAGGACTCTTTTAGTCTAGTGAGACAGCTTTCAGAGTTCAGTTCTTTGTTCTTAAGTATCCAGTTAAAATATGTCTATTTTGTCAAAAAGTGACTATCTGGCTCTTTTGAGTGTCAACGACATTAATGCTCTTTCTCCGGCGGATATGGCAAAGGATTACGAAGAGTCACCAAGAGAATGGTATCATTTACTCTTAAATGAGAGTGATTTTTCTCTTCTAGCATGTGCTCCTAATGTAAAATGGTATTCCATTTGCCGTTGTCATTTAGTAGCAGACGACGGAAGTACTGCACACGAACATCTCCATTCATTAATTCATTTTACGAATGGATCTACAATGTTGGCTTACAAGAAGAAACTACAACGTGCAGGGAAAAGACTACATCCAAAAACTACATTTAGAAAAATTATTTGTTTGGATCATTGTGTTGGTGTTTTGAGATACATTGCCTGTGCTGATGGTCAAAAACCCCTTCGTCGAGATGGAGATGGACTTTTAGGTAAACCTCACTCCCATTACGAGAGAAGAATATTTAAATCAGAATGGTTACATTCGAGAGGAAAGTTCTGTGCAGGTATACGCAAAGAAATTTCTACCCTAGTGAGCAGAGGCGTTAGCAATTTAGAAAAATATACATCAGAGCATGAACTACATGTCAAATCAACCTGCATGTGTGAAAGAGGTGAGGAAGGTATTAGAAGGAAAAATGAAGCAAATGAAAAGAGAAGAACATTTTACAAAACTGAAAGTGGGATGGCGATACGAAAATCATACAAAGAAAAAATGCATCAAAAACGAAAAATTATTAGTGAACTAATGAATTTAGGTTTAAATAAAAAGGCAGAACTGCAAAGAGAAACAATTTTAAAATTATTAGAATTATTATAATTTGTTAATAAATAATATGTAACATCTTGGTATTTTATTTCGTAATACAAAAAACACTTTTTGAATGCGATAACTCTTGGAATTTTATTTAGAATAGTTCAGTCCAAGCTAGACTGTATCATGTCTAATAGAGAATTGACCCATTTAATTTGTATTGAATTTTTGTCCAAGGTTGACTTAAATGTCCATCACAGGACTCCTCTGTCCAAGGTAAACTTTCCGTTTTCCATGCTTTTTATATGGGCGTCCAGGATCCTATACGGAAAAGAAGAAGAATTGACAAACGAAAAGAAGAAGAAGAATTGACAGTTGGCTTCTGTGTCGTCACCGCTTTTATTTGAGACCCCATACGTCAAAATCGGACCAATAGCAACAAAGATATGCTGTAATGCCGTTTTGGCACTGCCGCCATCTTTGTTTTTTTGTCTCAACTTATTCGTTACCCCCTCCACGTTCCAACGAGCCCTCTTACGTCAAAATCGGACCAATAGAAAAGAAGATATGACGTAATGCCCTTTTGGCACTGCCGCCATCTTTGTTTTTTGTCTCAACTTATTCGTTACCCCCTCCCCGTTCCGACGAGCCCTCTTACGTCAAAATCGGACCAATAGAAACGAAGATATGACGTAATGCCCTTTTGGCATATTCCGATGCGCACGCCACATACTGCGTTCAACCCCCTTTTTCATCCCCTTTCCAACGATACGTCACACGTCATCCTACGTTAAGCCGTTTGGCATTTATTAATATTTAAGGGTTGCGATTTAGGGGATGTGCCAGAACGCAGGTTGTCTATCTACTTGGGTGGTTGTGTTTTATATTATTCGATAGATTTTTGAAAAATATTAAACACGCATTTTTTAGTTTTTCGATCTCACGTTTATTTCTCGAAATATTCGCATTTTTCTTGTGAAACTTTGTGATTCACCCATTTCCTTACTCCCCGCTTAAACCGTCATATTTTTTTAAATATGCACTGTTCTGCTACTTTTCATGTACTTAACTTACCTTATCTTTATCTGACGATTTCGAGTTTTTTTAAGGATTTTTTTTTGGGCGCCCCTTAACGGACTCCCTGAACGGGACAGAACTTCCAATTGATTTGTTACCCTTTCATTAAACTCTCATGGAAAAATCAGACTGCTATTTATCACCTGTCAAAATTCCTGTCATTTGACGTATTCTACGAGTTCCACTCATTATAATTCCCATTTCGTGATAAATAGCAGCCTGATTTTTGCATGAGAGTTTAATGAAAGTATGTATAACAAATCGATTGGAAGTTTTGTCGGAATGTGACGTTTTCGTGGTCTGACCGTTCCAAATTTTTAACCTGTTCCACAATTAAAATTGCCCCTGTTCCAGTGTTCCCATATATCAAAGTTTATCAGACTAGACACCCTTAAGCTATTAACAAATTTTCAGCTTGCTGTTAATCAACTTTTTTTTCATACGCGGGATCCAGACCTATATGGTTAATTTCCATTAAAGATAATAAATAACAGAAAATGATACAACAAGAAAATAACTTCGAATCAATAACAATGCATTAGGTTAAATAGTGTTCGGTGGTTAAATTATCTAATATCTTATTTTTTTCTTTATAGTAAAAGGTGGTTGCAAAACAGGGTCCTGCGGCTTCCAATCTTCTGGAAGTGGCTCATATAGTGGTTCTTTCTCAAGCAGTTCCTCGTTCGGCGGCTCTGGTAGCGGATCTTATGGTGGGGGTGTAAAAGGAGGGCCTAGTGCTGGTTCCTACTCCTCATCTGGTAGTGGTGCCGGTTTTGAAAATGGTTTTCCTCTCCTGAAAGAACTAATTAATCAGTCAATTAAAGGAGGTCATTCTGGGTCTGGATCATTCAGCGGTTCAAATTCGTATTCTGGTAGTTCAGCATCATCGCATTCTTCAGGTTAGTACATTAATTAATTACAATCTTAAATCACTAGAAATACTGAAGATATTTATGTTAATTCACGCTTTAAACATTATTATAGAAATTAACATCCTGATACGAAAAAGATGAATAAATAAACTAATATTACATGTAGACTAAAATACTAGTAGCCCGATCAAAGAACAATCTGACCCAAAAAAAAATAAAAGAAGGATGTAAATTTGAGAATAGGTAGTTGAAATTGTCTATTATTATATAAGAAAAAGTTTACAATGCTACATCCCTTCCATTTTACAAAAATGGAGGGGAATACCCTCTCTCGAAGGTGAAAAATATACATTGAAAATAAGACCGGAATTGGATAAAATGACTAATTCTAAACAACTTGTGTTCTATAGAGTTTTTTTTCGCTAAGTCAATACTTTTCGAGTTATTTGCGAGTGAATATGTTCATTTTTAACAAAAAAAAAAACATGTTTTTGGACGGTTCTTCGAAGATAACTCAAAAAGTAAGTATTTTATTGAAAAAAATACTCTTAGCAAAAATATAGCATAGAAAAAATTGAAAAAATGTAGAAGAAGAGTTGTAGCTAATGAAAAGTAGGTTCTTCTTCGTCAAATTCCAAATCGAATTTTTCAATGTGAAATAACCCAAAAACTGAGCACTTTTCGGGGAAAATTCATTTCAACTTTTAAATTTCAATTTTTAAAGTGTTTAAAAAAAAGGTTTATTTTTGTTTCTTAAAAGAACTTCTAACATTAAAAGTAAGTGAGTTACGCTCAAAATATTGTTGGTCCCTTTTATTGTTTGGTAAAAAAAATCGCGCCCTAATTAGCATCACAAATAAATTTTATCACTACCACTTGACAAGTTACTTTGCTTATGTATTATTTATAATATGATCTGTAAGTTTCCTCGGTTCAAAGTGCTTATTTTTGAAAAAGCTGTAGTTAAAATGGCTTGAACGAGTTAGGCAAATTTTGAACAGCCATAGCATAACCAATTTTTGTCTAACAAGAAAACAAAAAATCAAAAATATTCAGAAAAGCAAAACGAACATTTTATCACTCTTTGAGATTTTTGGTATTACTAATAATTTTTAAGTTGATTCCATAAAAAATTCCATTTAAAAAAAATGTTTTATTTTAAACCCAATTTTTTTCAAAAATGAACACTTTAAACCAATGAAACTTATAGATAATATAAACAATACATAAGTAAAGTAACTTGTGAAGCGGTAACGAATAATTTTTGAGAAGTTAATTAGGGGTGATTTTCGCGATTTTTTTGGCAAAAATAAAAAATGTCAGCAATTTTTTGAGCGTCTTGAGCAAAGTTTTTAAAAAACAAAAATAAACCTTTTTTTAAACACTTTAAAAAGGTTGTAATTAATTTTCCCCGAAAACTGCTCCGTTTTGGGGTTATTTCAAATTGAAATATTCGATTTGCAATTTGACGAAGAAGAACCTACTTTTCATTAGCTAGAACTCTGCTTCTACTGAGTCTACAGATCTCATGCGTACACCATTTTTTCAGTTTTTTATAAGCTATATTTTTGCTTAGACTATTTTTTAGTTAAAATACTTACTTTTTGAGTTATCTGCAAAAAACCGTCCAAAATACATGTTTTTATTTGTTAAAAATGAACATATTCACTCGCAAATAACTCGAAAAGTATTAACTTAGTGAAAAAATGCTATAGAACAAAAGAGAATTAGTCATTTTATACAATTTGGGACTTATTTTTAACGTATATTTTTCACTCCCAAAAAAATATTTTTCACCCCGTATTTCCCAATTTTTGTAAAATGGAGGGGACGTAGAATTGTAAACTTTTTCGTATATAATAATAGACAATTTTAACTACCTATTCCCAAATTTTTATCCTTCCTTTATTTTTTTTTGGGGATTTTCGTAAAATTTTGTGTTCCCTGATCGGGCTATAGTGACGGTTAGTACGAGTAGTAAGTGGAAGTTTATGAACTACTGACTGAACAAGAAGCTAGCGCAGTACTAGCTTTGATTAAAATTGTTTTAGTGCTTCCGAGTAGTGTATTATGGTCATGAGAAGTACTATACTTGTTTATATTATGACTGAGAACATATAAGTATAATAATATAAATATAATAATATAAACAGAACTTACTGGGAAAAAGGGTGGGTGAGTGGTAGAAATTACCTGGAAGCTATGTTTATTATAATCTGGAAACTTGTAGAAGATAATCTTTTGAACGAGTGAATTGTGAAGATGAGTTGTGAAGACTGTTAAGTTTAATCAACCAAAAACCCAAAAAGAAAATGTACCTACTAATGAGAAAAGCAACTCTTGTCAGATAAAAACTAAAGATTTTTAGCAAGAGGCGATAGTTACCAACATTTTTGCAATCATGTTTCTAATATTAGTCAACACTGATTTTATGGAAACCACATATGAGGATGAGTTGGGAAAAATAGTATTTTGCTAAGCTATTAAATTCTATATTCTATGTATGCCAGCCATTTAAAAGATAATTAGAAACAAAATTTATGTTGGACCTATATCTCGCAATAAAGAGCTGATATATACTTGCTAGAAGAAGATAAGCTACAAAATACTTATAATAACGCCGTAATTCGTACGTCGTTTTTTATTGTAACCGGTGGTACTGACACCAATTGGTTTATTGCATATGTTCCATTCCTGGAAACTTCTGACTCAGAGTTTTAATGTTAACGACTCCTTACGTTACACAGCCGAGACCGACGACGGTTTCACGTGCCTTTCGAAGCATGGTAGTTTCTTAGTTAAATTAGAAATGAAAATTTTCTGGTATATTGAACCAGGGACTTATCTACTGAGTGGCCACCAAACATAATGGGGCTATCTCATGGAGATTCTATTTCACTAGACCTGAAACCGTCATCCATATCTTTAATGACTGAGCAGTCAATTACTTGAAAAGCATTAGAAGATGAAATAGCAGGCATAAAAATAAATGGCCTACCCATATGTGAAATTAGATACGCTGATGACACAATACTAATAGGAGAAACTATTGCAGATCTACAAAGAATTTTAGATAAGGTTGTTGCAACGAGTGAAGAATTTGGTCTGTCACTAAACATCAAGAAAACAAAATTTATTGTTATATCAAAGAAAAATATTAGAAACATCAATCTACACGTAAATAATAAGACGATAGAACGAGTTCAGAATTATAACTATTTAGGGACAAAAATTAGTGAAACAAACGATTATACCAAAGAAATCAAAATTAGAATAGAAAAGGCTAGTGCATTCACTAATATGAAACAAATATTATGTAGTAGAGCCCTCAGCCTAAATCTTAGAAAGCCGAATACTAAAATGTTATGTATTTTCTGTTCTTTTTTATGGGGTGGAGACATGGACTCTTAATGAACAATGTCTCAATAGATTGGAAGCATTCGATATGAAGACATATCGAAGAATGCTGAGAATCTCCTGGACAGACAGAATAACCAATGAGGCAGCACTAAGAAGAATACAGAAGAGCAGGGAGATACTGGATTCTATTAAAATAAGAAAACTTCAATACTTGGGTCATATAACACGTGGTGACAGATATGAACTCCTAAAATTAATTATGCAGGGAAAGATTCAAGGAAGGCGCAGCATAGGTAGGAGAAAAATGTCCTGGCAGAGAAATCTCAGAGAATGGTTTGGATATAGCTCAACTGAACTCATTCGGGCTGTAATCTCAAAAGTTAGATAGCAATGATGATTGCCAACCTTCGTCGTGGAGATGGCACGTAAAGAAGAAGTGACTCCACAAACGTATGGTACCCGTACACTAAACCTGTGCAAGCGGGTACAGACTTCCCGAATTTTGGACTGCGTCTCGTCAATGAATGAAAAAGCCAATACGCCAATTAACTGCAGTTCGACCGGTTAATAACTAATTGAAAAATAATAATTGAAAAAAGCACACTCACTACGATGTAAGTAGTTTAGTAGTTTTATGGTTAAAGCCACGCGGTGGCCAGAAAACCAAGAACTTGTTGATTTGAATATGCATACGCATCAGTTTGGTTGTTGGTGGTTACGTATTGCCGTAATAGACGTTAACTTACTCTTTGATGGCACTAATTCATTGATCCCGAAAGTAAGTCGATGGAGAACCGGAATATAGCTAAAAAATAAAATTTCATTTTTATTCATTTACTTTCAGGAGTTCGCTTCTGTAATTAGCCTTTATACTCTTGTTAAGACCTTCGACAAAATATAACACAGAAGGCTTTCAAATATAATATTACGAAACACAGATGTGAGAATCATTACAAATTTATACCGATATAAGAAAGAAATAATTAGAGTAGACCAACAAAAATCTAAAGATATTCCAATAAGAAGAGGAGTACGACAAGGACGTGTACTTTTTAATATGTACTCAGAATATATGTTTAAAGAGGCATTAGAAGACATCAACGAAGGCACATCAATGAACGTGAATAATCTCAGTGAATTATCTCAGATACGCAGACGATACAAGATACAATACTCCTTGAGGAGAGCAGACAAATGTTGGTTGATCACACTACACAGTACTGCGAGAGGCATGGAATGGATCTGAACACAAAAAAAAAAACAAAAATCATGATTGTCAGTAAGAACAAGATTGAAAACGAAACAATCTAAGTTATAGAAAAAGTTTTAGAGAATGGACCCAGATACAATTATTTGGGATGTGAGCTAAATGAACAATGGGGCCGGAGTCTTGAAATAGAACAACGCATTGAGATGTCCAGAAGCGTTTTCAATAAAATAAAATAAATATTACGCAATGGAAAACTGGGAATGGAAATTAGAACTAGAGTATTGAGATGTTACGTATTATCTGTCCTGTTATTTATTTATTTATTTATTTATTTAGTACCCAAATAACAGTACTGGACCAATTACAATCTGGGTTAGTGTATTAAGCGTATTAGTAAATTTACCGTTTACAGATCATAAACATAACAACAAAACAGTATAAAATACATAGACTACATAAACGCCGTTTATATGTAAGTGTGTGAAAAAACTCAAAATGAGAAAAACACACTCACATACGAACAACGACGAACAAAAACTTATAAAGTAATTAAAGAAAAACAGAAAATACATGGTATGTAAAACAATTAAATACAAAAATACAGAATAAATATATAATATAACAGCAAGATGTTAAAAATTGACTGGTTGCAACCTAATATCGTTAGCAGTATTCTTAATGATGCGTAAATTAGAATTGAAGATGTCAAAGAGATCAGAGTTCGCATTGTAGTGAGCTTGCATTTGTACTAGAGGTGATTGCACCAAAATATTTGATCTGGCTCTGTTAACATAAAACGTTTGTGAAGTACGAGAAGCAACACGTGGTACGCGGAGATTAAGAAGTTGCAATAACTCAGGAGTATTTACTTGATTGTTAATAATTTTAAATAAAAAGCATAAAGATTGAGTTATTCTACGACGCTGAAGACTTTGCATCTTAAATTTATCGAGAAGTAGCTCTTCTGAAAATCCCCTAGCAGGATAAATGCCAGTGGATTTAAAGTGCATACTTTTTAAAAACCGCCTCTGTACTGATTCCAAAACAGTTGTGTGATTTTGATAAATTGGAGACCAAACTATCGATGCATAATCGAGTTTGGGGAGAACAAGAGATGAATATAAAAATTTGCAAGTGTCAATATCGGTAAGTTCTTTCGCATTTCATAAAATGAAACCTAGAGTACTAAACGCACCCGCAACGATATTAGTGATGTGTGGAACAAATGATAGTCTGCAGTCAAATATGACCCCCAGGTCCTTAACAGAGCTGGGGCGACAAATGGAAGTATTATGTATATGATAATCATAGTGTGTTGGAGAAGGGCTTCTAGAAAAAGACATAACATTACATTTAGACGCATTTAGCTGCAAACAATTAGTGTCACACCATATACTGATTTTATTTAAATTTTCTTGAAGTCTAATGCAATCGGAGGGTGACTTAATTTCAAAAAATAAGTTTAAATCGTCCGCATAAATTAGTGAATGAACATCTAGGTCATCAACAATATCATTAACGAATATCACAAACAATAGCGGCCCTACAATTGAACCTTGAGGTACTCCGGATAACTGAGGAAAAGGTGTTGATTTAAAACCTCTAATTTGTGTATATTGCCATCGATCTGTAAAATAAGAGTTAAATAATTGTAACAGCGTAGGTGTGATTGAAATAGAACTGAGCTTATTCAGTAGAATTTTATGACTTAAGCGGTCAAAAGCTTTGGAAAAGTCAGTGTATATGACGCCGACTTGAGCATTTCTGTCTATTGCTTCACACAGGAATTGAGTGATATTAACAATGTTATATAACAACTGTTATATGGAGTTGAAGCCTGGACAATTACGGACGCAACTGAAAAAAGGCCAGCTTACCAGCTTTGAGATATGATGTCGAAGAATGTGGAAAATATGGACACAACACGTCACAAACACAGAAACACAAAATAGAAATAAGAAAAAGAAATAAGCAATACTCTAAAAGAAAAGAAAAATGAGTTACTTTGGTCACATACTAAAAAATGAATATGAATTGATGCAATAAGTTATACAAGGAAAAGTTGAAGGAAAAAGAGGACCAGAGAGACGACACACGTCCTGGTTGAAACATTTAACTCAATGGAGTGGAAAAACCGCAATTGAACTCTTCAGAACCACTGCAGACAGACTAAAATAGGCCATGATGATCGCCAATGTCCTTAAAGGATAAGGCATATGAAGAAGAAGAATCGTTATGTCTTCACATCACATGCACAGTGAATAAGTGCTTAAGATACGTCCAATAATAGCTGTCATTGGCTCATTAGGTGCTGGCTCCTTAACCTTTCCTAAACTCAAACCTATTTGAATTTAGTGGACGTTGCTAGTAGCTGATGATACACTAGTGGGTAAAGTCGAGTGTAAATGAGAGTAGTCACTACCACTAGTATCTCCGTCAGTAGGGGCTTTTAGGAAGGTTTCCTACTTAGTAGATTCTTCTTCTTTAAGTTCCATTTTCTATCGAAGGTTGAAAATCATCATAGCAATGCGGACCCTGTTGACTGCCGCTCTAAATAGCTCTGCACTACTGCATTCGAACCATTCCCGTAAGTTCTTAAGCCAGGATGTTCTTCGTCTTCCCACATTTCGCTTTCCTCGGATTTTACCTTGTATAACAAGTTGTAATAATGAGTGTTTTTGCCCTCTCATCACATGTCCCAAGTACTCAAGTTTTCGTCTTTTGATAGTTAGTATTATTTCCGGTTGATTTCCTATCCTTCTAGTTATTTCCACGTTCGACATTCTTTGAATCCATGATATTCGTAGTATTCTTCTGTAACACCAAAATTCAAAGGCGGCCAACTTATTCAAATGGACTTGTTTCAACGTCCACGCTTCCAAGCCGTAAAGAACAGTAGAGAACACGTAACATCGAAGCATCCCTAGACGTAGTTCTAACCTTATATCCCGACAACAAAGAAACTTTTTAAGTTTAATGAATGATGCACGTGCTATTTCAATACTTAGTAGATTGGAAGGGTTGAAATATTTAGCTTTCATTATTTTTATTAATATGTTTTTTTTATATTTATTTAAATCTTAATTTTTGTTTCAGCTTATTCAAGTTCAGGATCATTCTATGCAAAGTAGAACCAAATACTGAAGTTCTCAAAAAAGAAAATAATAAATTTGTGATTTTATTTTTAAGTTAACTTTTAAGAGCCTCCATAAAAATGTGATTTTTTTAATAAAATTATTTAAATGCATTCTAGCATTTTTTTAATTAGAAGTGTTAGTAAGTTTAGCAGGAAGTATATTGTAGAAAAAGTAGACTGAAATAGATTTGTACACACTTATTACTACAGATACACAGGAAGAAGTGTACTTTTGAAGTGTGTAAAATAAATAATTTCAAGCTGAGCGCTTTCGGCTTATAAGGCCATCTTCAGAGCTATGGTCAAAAAATTCAAAATACCACTATGAAGAGAGATGGATCCCATGTACGATATAAAAAGACTTCTATTTCTTATGCAGTTTTTAATAATAGAGAAAAACCCTGTCTGTCTGTTGAATAAAATAGTTCAATGTTGCTGTTGGTTTGTAGCCGGATAAGTTAAAAACATCAAATACGAGCGCACAAAGGACTTTCACACAAAAAATTACATTACAGAAAACGAATATTTGATCATGGTAAGCTCTAAAAAAAACCATACCATCTAAAGTGTACGGTGTCAGCATGCAGAATATTGCATCTATTGTGATCCCTTTATTGCCCCGGTTGAGCATCTTAAAGGCATATTCCAGAACAGTTATGAATAGTTTTGGCGAGAGTGTGTCGCCTTGTCTTACGCCGCGTTCTATGCTTATTTGTTTGGTTTTATCATGTAGCTTAACACTCATTGTTGCCTCTTTATAAACTGATAATATATAACATAGCTATATTGCTATCAGATCGAAACTAAAAACCAATTAACGGTATACGTTTTAAGACGAGCCAAAGCCAACAAAAGTAATACGTGCTCGCAGCGTTATTTGTCGCGAATTTTTTGGAAAGAAAGAATAGAATAGAATAGAATAGAATAGAATAGAATAGAATAGAATAGAATAGAATAGAATAGAATAGAATAGAATAGAATAGAATAGAATAGAATAGAATAGAATAGAATAGAATAGAATAGAATAGAATAGAATAGAATAGAATAGAATAGAATAGAATAGAATAGAATAGAATAGAATAGAATAGAATAGAATAGAATAGAATAGAATAGAATAGAATAGAATAGAATAGAATAGAATAGAATAGAATAGAATAGAATAGAATAGAATAGAATAGAATAGAATAGAATAGAATAGAAATATGCTTTATTGTCACTGAAAATTTTTACAATTTTATGGACAAAGCTTACAGACAGTCAAAAGAAAAATAATATCAATAACAAATAACAACTACAATTTACTAAAATTGGATAAATCGTCAATATACATATAAGATATAAAAGCAAAGGCAAAAACAATTTAGTGCAAAATTTATATAAATTGCAAATCGAACATACTTACAACAAATAAAATACAACATTAGGAACTGACAAGTTTAGGTAACTGCGTATGAAACCCAATTTTCTTAGTTATCCATTAAGAAATTGTTCTATTGAATAATATGGTCTTGTAGATAGATAGGCTGGGAAACACTGGGAAAAATGTTGCAGATTTAAGTTATAAAGGGAGCTGGTTGTAAAGTTGTTTTGCGGAATATAATATATAGTCCGTCCGCTATAACTTTTCCCATGCGGTACAATTCATTTTTAATCCAGTTAAGTCAAAACATAAATTGAAACGAACGTCGATGTCGATGTGTTTATACATTTTGTATACTCTATACTATATACTACACACATCGGCGTACGTTTCACTTTCTGTTTTGACTTAATTTGATTGAAAATGAATCGTACCGCATGGGAAAAGTTATAGCGGACGGACTATAGATTTCTTTACTAACTCAGTGGATTGGATAGATAAATAAATATCAAAGATTGAATTTCTGGTGGATTAAAGATGATTGGGCCTTGCTGGAAAGACATGAAGGTGTTTATGAATTAAACAAACCGTTTCTAGAATATATAAAGATGGAAGTGTTAAAATTCCGTGATCTCTGAAGTAACTTCTGCAATGTGTAGATCTTCTGAGGCCAAACAGATATCTTATTGCTCTTTTTTGCACTTTAAAAATAACATCAAATTGAGCAGCTATACTAGAACCCCAAAAAGGAAGACCATATCGAAGATCAGATTCGAACAACGAAAAATATGTTATTTTAGAAGATGCTACATTGAATTCCCTTGAGACAGATCTTATTGCATAGCAAGCTGAGGCGAGTTTCTTACTTAACGAATCGATATGAAGGGACCATTTGGGCTGCTGTCTAAAAAAATACCAAGAAATTTTACCGAATTAACGGTATTGATCTGGCTGTTATTAAGAGGCAAAGTTTGAAGAGCTCCTTTTAGGATAATACTGTTTTATCTACGTTAAAAAAGAGTAAATTAGAATCGGACCAGGTCTTTATCGTCAGTACCTAGATCCGGAGTTATAGTTTCATGAAGAGATGCAATAGTTGAGTTGCTCCAAGTGATACTGGTATCGTCAGCAAGAAGAAAAATTTTCCCATCGATTTTTAAATTAGCGATGTCATTTATAAAGATAAGGAACAGAAGAGAACGCAATACTGAACCTTGTGGTACTCCACATACAATGTTAAAAAGAAACATGTTGCAACGATTTGATTAAAGAATAGTAGAAACGTCATACCATGAATCCAACGAGTTACAAATGCAGACGTGGGCTATCTTGCATACAGTCCTGACTTGCTACCGTGTGATTTATGTGTAGTCTTAAAATTCCAGATGCATACAAAAATCTTATTTTTGAGATATCGACCTATTTCGGACTGGCATAAATGCTTCGACCGTCGCCGATCGGTTCGTTGGACTGCAAAAAAGTATTAAATTTGTGCAAAACTTTTAGTGTAGGTGCACGTCGTACAATATTCATTTTCGGTGAAATTGTTTGAGAATGATTTCCGAAGTCAAATCGAAATCGAAATTTCAAATAAACATAATTTCAAACTAAAATTGTGACTTATTCCCAACAAAAATAGTAAATTAAGATGCAATAATGAAACAGTAATGTTTATTGTTGTGACGTCTTCAAATATTGTTTTGTTGTTTTAGAGAAAAAGTCTATTTCATTTTTAATCGTTCCGTTATGTACGATCCATTCGTCGCTGATTTGCAAAAAGGTGCCAGGTGATATTTTATTCAAAAGAAGGGTTATGTGCAAACATGATAGGTACGAAGGTTCTACCTATTCTGTAAAAAGGGGTCAAGTGTATTACTTACTGTTGTTGAGATTATCTCATAATTTTTGGTGCCAAGTTATATATTTTTTAACTGGTTGTGTAAAAAGGTTAAAGTTTCACTTAGTAAAAATATAAAAATGTTACTTGATCCCTTTTTGCAAATTAGCGACGCATTGGTAATTTCTGTTGGGTTTCTTTGTATAGAAAGTATTCATAGAATATAATATATGTACATATTAGGTATATAACATATTATGTTTTCTTGTTCTAGGAATTCCATAAGTGTTTCTTGTACCGAATCCGAAATTTCCAATCTTGTTTTCAGAGTTTTCAATCTATCTTCCAATTTTGACATGAAAATCTCCCATTGTAACACGCAAATTTCACCTAGATGGATAAAGGAAACAGAATTCACAGAAGATGTTAATATGTCAGAAAGGGATGAAATTGTGCTACAGTTGAATAAACGAAGGCTCGTTGCTCAGAATCGAAAGAGATGTGGGGTGGTTCTTTATGGGGTTGTTTCCTTACATTTTCTTATTAGCTTAGAAATAGATGGTAACGAAATAACAATAGACATACTTAATGAGGTATTGGGTGCCATAACCTACCAAGAAATTGGAAGACAAAATAAATAAAATAAATAAAAAAATAGCTCAAGTAAAAGAAATTAATAAAAAAACAAAGTTATCGCAAACCTACGTTATTCTTAGTTGATGGTTACTTAATTTTGTTGCTCAAGAGAACAAAAGAAACAAGAGAAGGGAATGAGAGATAATACTTAATAACCAAAACATTTTTGCAAATGAATCAAATTTATAAAAAAACACAAAGAAAAAAGAAAATAATATGTCAGATGCTACAAAATTAAGAGTGTCCAATTATTATAAAAAGTAAAGAAAAGTTTACATGTTTAAAATACCTTTTTTATCACAGATCGTCATGTTCTTGTTCTTCGTTGGTAATGTCCGAGGCAATTACTTCACTGAATTTACAGTACAAAAACATAAAAAGTGCAATATTGGTTGTTTTCACGAAAAGCTTTAGTAAAACTCAACAAAACAAAAATATGATCAGCCTTAATGTATTGGCTTTTTCACAAACTTCAAACTGAATACTTATAACTGCTCATGTTGACTTTTAACTAACTTTTAACTAACTCTTGAGCTATTTAGCATTATTATTAGCAGTTAATCTGTAACTGCTTACAAAAAAAACTTGGGTAGTGTACTATAGGAACACTAAAATAAACTGGCTCTTTGCCTAAAAGCGGCATTTGGGCTTGTGGCTAGTAAGCCACGAAAGGGAACAGTTTTTAACACTACATACTGCTTCTATTCTTGTTATTTTCACAAGGAATATGCTCAAGACTCCATTGAGCCTAACTTTGGCTCATCCAAAAACTGAACTTCACTTAATTTACACTCTTTAGTACCGCCGCAGCGGTCCGAGGATTTAAACTTAGAATAGAATAGAATAGAAATATGCTTTATTCTCATGAAAAATTGTACAATTTTATCGACAAAGCTTATAAAAGCAAACAAAACAATAACAATCCATTTTACTAAAATTACATAAATCGTCAATATATTTAGAATAATAATAATAATAATAATAATAATAATAATAATAATAGGAATAATAGTAGGGATATTGGTCAAGTCACAGAATATATAAGAGGTGTAACAAGTAGAAAAGTCATTAAGAGAGCTGAAGAAATAATGCGGAGCACTGCAAGACACTCGAGATACGATCCAGAAAATAACACAGCTCAACAGTGTCTGGATACATTAAAACAAAAACTCTCCGTCTATTCAGGACGATTAAGAAGGTATAAAGTTAGTAACAACCGAAAATGTGACAATGCACTTTTTGAGAACTCTGAGAAGGCGTTTTACCGAAAACTCAATTCCACCGTAGAAAGTGTCGACAGGTCTTACCCAAGCCAAGAAGAAATTCATGAGTTTTGGGGAAATCAACTCTCCACACCAGCTGCTCTTAACAACAATGCTGGATGGATAGAAGATACGACGCACAACTGTCACCACTACGTCACTGCTAACTACGAACCATTCACGACTGAAGAAGTCTCAAATGTCATCAAAGAGCTTCATAACTGGAAATCTCCTGGACCAGACGGAGTTCAGAACTTTTGGCTTAAAAAGTTTTGGAGTATTCATGAGTGCTTATCAACATTAATTAATCATGTTATTTCTAATCCGCAGGAATTACCATCATTTCTAACTCAAGGAACTACTTATTTAATACCCAAGGATCAAAATAACACCCAAGATCCATCCAAGTACCGCCCAATTACTTATCTTCCAACTTTGTATAAATTGGTCACATCCTGTGTAACCCGGCGTATCTACCAACACTGTGCTCTAAACAATATCATAGAGCCTCAACAGAAAGGATGCGCTAAGGGTTCCATGGGTTGCAAAGAACAGCTTATCATCGACTCAGTCATTTCTAACCAGGCATTCACTAAAAAAAGGAACCTTTTTACTGCTTTTATTGACTATAAAAAGGCCTTTGATTCAGTACCGCATGAATGGCTAATAGATATATTGAAAATATACAAAGTCGATGATAACATAGTGACCTTTTTAAGGCATATAATGAGAGATTGGAAGACTAAAATTCACCTCCAAATACCTGGTGAAAACAATATCGAAACCGAAAATATCGCAATCAACCGGGGCCTGTTTCAAGGAGACTCGTTGAGTCCACTGTGGTTCTGTTTAGCTTTGAACCCCCTTTCCCAACTATTAAACTCCTCTGACTCAGGTTTTAGCATTAAAAGCAATAATACTGTAGTAGCGAAGCTCAATCATCTGTTGTATATGGATGATTTGAACTTAATGGCTTCCACTCGAGAACATCTAGAAGAGATGCTAAAAACTGTAGAAACATTCTCTAATGATATTAGCATGCAGTTCGGTCTAGACAAATGCCGTGTTTTGAATATAGTCAGAGGAAAGGTACAGCCCGGTGGATTCGATATGCAAAATGGCCAGAACATCGAGGCCATGGGCGATAACGATATGTACAAATATCTTGGAGTAAAGCAGGCGCGGAAAATTGACCATAAGCAAATGAAAAATGAGATAACAACTGAGTTTATAAGAAGGGTAAAACAACTGCTTCGTTCACAGCTTAACAGTAAAAATTTGTTTAAGGCACTGAACACCTACGCTTGTTCCGCGCTTAGCTATTCATTTGGTATTGTTAAGTGGACAAAAACGGATATAGAAAATCTTCAGCGAAAAGTACGAACACACCTCACAAAGGCACAAAAACACCACCCTAAAAGTGCAGTAGAACGAACGACATTACCCCGGTATTTAGGAGGAAGAGGACTTATGGATATAGGTGAGCAATTAGATAAACAGATTGCTAATTTAAGAACTTATTTTCAGATGCAGGCTGAGACATCTACTCTACACCGCGCAATTTGCGCAGTAGATGACACAACACCGATCAAACTGAGGGAACCAGAAATGCGCATAAACCACCTTACTAAGGACGAAAAACTGCGCACCTGGATGGGTAAACCTCTGCACGGGCGACATCCCAATGAGGTTAGCCAAGACTATGTCGACAATACAGCGTCGAACTATTGGTTGACATCAGGAAAGATGTTCCCTGAAACGGAGGGTTCATTACTGGCCATTCAGGATCAGGTTATACCAACCAGAAATTACCTGAAATATATCGTCAAAGACCCTCAGGTTCAAAACGACAGATGCCGATATGGATGTCAAGCCCAAGAAACCATCCAACATCTTACAGGGGGCTGCCAGGCATTTGCTGCAACTGAATACAAGGAACGGCATGACGCAGTGGGAAAAATCCTTCATCAAGAGATAGCTAACAAGCTGGGACTTCTCCAAACGGACCGTCTCCCATATTATCAATACGTTCCTGAGAGTATGCTTGAGGATGGCAACTACAAGCTATACTGGGACCGCAGTGTGCTCACAGACCAAACAGTGGCACATAATAGACCAGATCTCGTACTAGTTAATAAATTAACAAGACAAACAACACTAATTGATGTGGCGATACCTAACAACAATAATCTACGTAGTAAATTTACTGAAAAGATCGCCAAGTATAGAGATCTGGAAATTCAAATACGGAGACAATGGAGAATGCAAAGTACCCAGACGATACCTATTGTTATGTCTACTACTGGAGTCATTCCGAAGACCCTCCTCGAAAGCATAAAAAAGCTGGGTCTCAATGAACATATTTATAAGACCATGCAGAAAGCTGTACTACTTGCGACGGCCAGAAGTGTAAGAAAATTTTTGGGAGATACACCTGCATTCCAAGTCACCTAGGGCTCGATAACACGGAAAGAGTCCCATCAGAGCTCAATCCTTTTGATACCGTAGGTATCTGGGATGAGTCAATTTTCCCCTCAGAGGGAGTGTGAGCCGTATGGCTAAATCTGGTATAATAATAATAATAATAAATGTGACAATGCACTTTTTGAGAACTCTGAGAAGGCGTTCTACCGAAAACTCAATTCCACCGTAGAAAGTGTCGACAAGTCTTACCCAAGCCAAGAAGAGATTCATGAGTTTTGGGGAAATCAACTTTCCACACCAGCTGCTCTTAACAACAATGCTGGCTGGATAGAAGATACGACGCAGAACTGTCGCCACTATGTCACAGCTAACTACGAACCATTCACTACCGATGAGGTCTCAAATATCATCAAAGAGCTTCATAACTGGAAATCTCCTGGACCAGACGGAGTTCAGAACTTCTGGCTTAAGAAGTTTTGGAGTATTCATGAGTGCTTGTCAACATTAATTAATCATGTTATTTCTAACCCGCAGGAAATACCATCATTTCTAACTCAGGGAACCACTTATTTAATACCGAAGGACCAAAAGAACACCCAAGATCCAGCCAAGTACCGCCCAATTACTTGTCTTCCAACTTTGTATAAACTGGTCACATCCTGTATAACCCGGCGTATCTACCAACACTGTGCTCTAAACAATATCATAGAGCCTCAACAGAAAGGATGCGCTAAGGGTTCTATGGGTTGCAAAGAACAACTGATCATCGACTCAGTCATTTCTAACCAGGCATTCACCAAAAAAAGGAACCTCTTTACTGCCTTTATTGACTATAAAAAGGCCTTTGATTCAGTGCCGCATGAATGGCTTATAGATATATTGAGAATATACAAAGTCGATGATAACATAGTGACTTTTTTAAGGCATATAATGACAAGTTGGAAGACTAAAATTCACCTCCAAATACCTGGTGAAAACAATATCGAAACGGAAAATATCGCAATCAACCGGGGCCTGTTTCAAGGAGACTCGCTGAGTCCATTGTGGTTCTGTTTGGCTATGAACCCTCTATCACAGCTATTAAATTCCACTGACTCAGGTTTTAGCATTAAAAACAACAATACTGTAGTAGCGAAGCTTAATCATCTGTTGTATATGGATGATTTGAAATTACTGGCTTCTACTCGAGATAATCTAGAAGAAATGCTAAAAACAGTAGAAACATTCTCTAATGATATTAATATGCACTTTGGACTAGACAAGTGCCGCGTTTTAAATATAGTCAGAGGAAAGATACAGCCCGGTGGATTCGATATGCAAAATGGCCAGAACATCGAGGCCATGGGTGAAAATGATATATACAAATATCTTGGAGTAAAGCAGGCGCGGAAAATTGACCATAAGCAAATGAAAACTGAGATAACTACTGAGTTTATACGAAGGATAAAACAGCTGCTTCGTTCACAGCTTAACAGTAAAAATTTGTTTAAGGCACTAAACACCTACGCTTGTTCCGCGCTTAGCTATGCATTTGGTATTGTTAAGTGGACAAAAACAGATATAGAAAATCTTCAGCGAAAAGTACGAACACACCTGACAAAGGCACAAAAACACCATCCTAAAAGTGCAGTAGAAAGAACGACATTACCACGGAATCTAGGAGGAAGAGGACTTATGGATATAGGTGAGCAATTAGATAAACAAATTGCTAATTTAAGATCTTATTTTCAGATGCAAGCTGAGACATCTACTCTACATCGCGCTATTTGCGCAGTAGATGACACAACACCGATCAAACTGAGGGAACCAGAAATGCGCATAAACCACCTCACTAAAGACGAACAAATGCGCGCCTGGATGGGTAAACCTCTGCACGGGCGACATCCCAATGAGGTCAGCCAAGACTATGTCGACAATACAGCGTCGAACTATTGGTTGACAGCAGGAAAGATGTTCCCTGAAACGGAGGGTTCATTACTGGCCATTCAGGATCAGGTTATACCAACCAGAAATTACCTCAAATATATCATCAAAGACCCTCAGGTTCAAAACGACAGATGCCGATATGGATGTCAAGCCCAAGAAACCATCCAACATCTTACAGGGGGCTGCCAGGCATTTGCTGCAACTGAATACAAGGAACGGCATGACGCAGTTGGAAAAATACTTCATCAAGAGATAGCTATCAAGCTGGGACTTCTCCAAACGGACCATCTCCCGTATTATCAATACGTCCCCGAGAGTATGCTTGAGGATGGCAACTACAAGCTATACTGGGACCGCACTGTGCTCACAGACCAAACAGTGGCACATAATAGACCAGATCTCGTACTAGTTAATAAATTAACAAGACAAACAACACTAATTGATGTGGCGATACCTAACAACAATAACCTACGTAGTAAATTTACTGAAAAGATCGCCAAGTACAGAGATCTGGAAATTCAAATACGAAGACAATGGAGAATGCAAAGTACCCAGACGATACCTATTATTATGTCTACTACTGGAGTCATTCCGAAGAACCTCCTCGAAAGCATAAAAAGGCTGGGTCTAAATGAACATATTTACAAGACCATGCAGAAAGCTGTACTACTCGCAACGGCCAGATGTGTACGAAAATTTCTGGGAGATACACCTGCATACCAAGTCACCTAGGGCTCGATAACACGGAAAGAGTCCCACCAGAGCTCAATCCTTTTGATACCGTAGGTATCTGGGATGAGTCAATTTTCCCCTTAGAGGGAGTGTGAGTCGTATGGCTAAATCTGGATAATAATAATAATAATAATAAAAAGTGCAGTAGAACGAACGACATTACCCCGGTATTTAGGAGGAAGAGGACTTATGGATATAGGTGAGCAATTAGATAAACAAATTGCTAATTTAAGAACTTATTTTCAGATGCAGGCTGAGACATCTACTCTACATCGCGCTATCTGCGCAGTAGATGACACAACACCGATCAAACTGAGGGAAGCAGAACTGCGCATAAACCACCTTACTAAGGACGAAAAAGTGCGCGCCTGGATGGGTAAACCTTTGCACGGGCGACATCCCAATGAGGTCAGCCAAGATTATGTCGACAATATAGCGTCGAACTACTGGTTGACATCAGGAAAGATGTTCCCTGAAACGGAGGGTTCATTACTGGCCATTCAGGATCAGGTTATACCAACCAGAAATTACCTGAAATATATCATCAAAGACCCTCAGGTTCAAAACAACAGATGCCGATATGGATGTCAAGCCCAAGAAACCATCCAACATCTTACAGGGGGCTGCCAGGCATTTGCTGCAACTGAATACAAGGAACGGCATGACGCAGTGGGAAAAATCCTTCATCAAGAGATAGCTATCAAGCTGGGACTTCTCCAAACGGACCATCTCCCGTATTATCAATACGTCCCTGAGAGTATGCTTGAGGATGGCAACTACAAGCTATACTGGGACCGCACTGTGCTCACAGACCAAACAGTGGCACATAATAGACCAGATCTCGTACTAGTTAATAAATTAACAAGACAAACAACACTAATTGATGTGGCGATACCTAACAACAATAATCTACGTAGTAAATTCACTGAAAAGATCGCCAAGTACAGAGATCTAGAAATTCAAATACGAAGGCAATGGAGAATGCAAAGTACCCAAACGATACCTATTGTTATGTCTACTACTGGAGTCATTCCGAAGAACCTCCTCGAAAGCATAAAAAGGCTGGGTCTAAATGAACATCTTTACAAGACCATGCAGAAAGCTGTACTACTCGCAACGGCCAGAGGTGTACGAAAGTTTTTGGGAGATACACCTGCATACCAAGTCACCTAGGGCTCGATAACACGGAAAGAGTCCCACCAGAGCTCAATCCTTTTGATACCGTAGGTATCTGGGATGAGTCAATTTTCCCCTTAGAGGGAGTGTGAGCCGTATGGCTAAATCTGGATAATAATAATAATAACCTGTGGGAGTTTTTTGTCAGTTCTTCTATCAGGCGCGGCCCCCTGCGAATGGGGGATACTTTCTGGGTATTCGTAGCGCCAATACCCAGAGAGTAGCAGGGATACTTGCCGTGGAACAAAAACTGACACCTGGCAGTAGGTATAAAATGCACACCCATTGATATGGAGAATTATGGTTTATGTTTAGGATCGCTGCCTGGGGATCGCCAGGGCACGTCTGGAGCCGGCGCTGGACGTGACAGCATGCGGGACGTCGGTGGCAGGGTGTTGAGGAGGCGGGCCCCTGTCACACAAACAGCTACAGCCCAACAAGAACAACAACCACAAGCGAGCCAAACAACAGCAAGAGCTCCACTCGCTGAAGGTGCTGCGCTGGAACATCAGCCGGCGCTCACTCAAGCGGGACGACCGAGGCAGCGCATGAAATGGACTGTGTCCATCAACGAAAGCATTTTGCGCTTCTATTATAAGGTGACCAACCTCGGTCAAGAAACGATCGGCTACAGACAACAGCTGTATGCCGAATTTTGCAGGGAGTACCCAGATATTCAAGTATCGGAGCAAAGAGTATCAGATCAATACCGGGTAATCATAAGAAACAACCTTATCCCAGAGACTAGACGCAATACGATCAAAAGCGAAGTCGAACGGGAGATTAATAACCAAGAGCTAGTTTTAGATCAAGTCCCTAATGAAATCCTTGATGAGCAGATTCCTGAGATTCCCATACCAGAAACTCAACCTGACAATACACAGCAGGAAAACAACGAGTTGCGCGATAGTCTAGAAAACGAAATGGCTCGTGCCGTACAAGAGTTTAATGGAACAAATCCACTTAGCAGACCACCGCTACCACGAATAAACTCTTGTAAGAAACTAGGTGCGCTGTTACAAATTGTGAATACTGAAGTCCTACCCAATTATGTCGTAGAAGCCCACACATTGGAATATCTGCATATGCTAATCTACTGTGCAGCAACAGCAATTGCCAATGTAATGGGCGTTAAGATCAGAACACGACGGGGTACTAATAACGGAAGGACTGGTAACAGAATTGCACCCTGGGAAAAAAGACTTCTCGGAAAAATTGAATTACTGCGTAGGGATATTGGTCAAGTCACAGAATATATAAGAGGTGTAACAAGTAGAAAAGTCATTAAGAGAGCTGAAGAAATAATGCGGAGCACTGCAAGACACTCGAGATACGATCCAGAAAATAACACAGCTCAACAGTGTTTGGATACATTAAAACAAAAACTCTCCGTATATTCAGGACGATTAAGAAGGTATAAAGTTAGTAACAACCGAAAATGTGACAATGCACTTTTTGGGAACTCTGAGAAGGCGTTTTACCGAAAACTCAATTCCACCGTAGAAAGTGTCGACAAGTCTTACCCAAGCCAAGAAGAAATTCATGAGTTTTGGGGAAATCAACTTTCCACACCAGCTGCTCTTAACAACAATGCTGGCTGGATAGAAGATACGACGCACAACTGTCACCACTACGTCACTGCTAACTACGAACCATTCACGACTGAAGAAGTCTCAAATGTCATCAAAGAGCTTCATAACTGGAAATCTCCTGGACCAGACGGAGTTCAGAACTTTTGGCTTAAAAAGTTTTGGAGTATTCATGAGTGCTTATCAACATTAATTAATCATGTTATTTCTAATCCGCAGGAATTACCATCATTTCTAACTCAGGGAACTACTTATTTAATACCCAAGGATCAAAATAACACCCAAGATCCATCCAAGTACCGCCCAATTACTTGTCTTCCAACTTTGTATAAATTGGTCACATCCTGTGTAACCCGGCGTATCTACCAACACTGTGCTCTAAACAATATCATAGAGCCTCAACAGAAAGGATGCGCTAAGGGTTCCATGGGTTGCAAAGAACAGCTTATCATCGACTCAGTCATTTCTAATCAGGCATTAACTAAAAAAAGGAACCTTTTTACTGCTTTTATTGACTATAAAAAGGCCTTTGATTCAGTACCGCATGAATGGCTAATAGATATTTTGAAAATATACAAAGTTGATGATAACATAGTGACCTTTTTAAGGCATATAATGAGAGATTGGAAGACTAAAATTCACCTCCAAATACCTGGTGAAAACAATATCGAAACCGAAAATATCGCAATCAACCGGGGCCTGTTTCAAGGAGACTCGTTGAGTCCACTGTGGTTCTGTTTAGCTTTGAACCCCCTTTCCCAACTATTAAACTCCACTGGCTCAGGTTTTAGCATTAAAAGCAATAATAGTGTAGTAGCGAAGCTCAATCATCTGTTGTATATGGATGATTTGAAATTAATGGCTTCCACTCGAGAACACCTAGAAGAGATGCTAAAAACTGTAGAAACATTCTCTAATGATATTAGTATGCAGTTCGGTCTAGACAAGTGCCGTGTTTTGAATATAGTCAGAGGAAAGGTACAGCCCGGTGGATTCGATATGCAAAATGGCCAGAACATCGAGGCCATGGGCGATAACGATATGTACAAATATCTTGGAGTAAAGCAGGCGCGGAAAATTGACCATAAGCAAATGAAAACTGAGATAACAACTGAGTTTATAAGAAGGGTAAAACAACTGCTTCGTTCACAGCTTAACAGAAAAAATTTGTTTAAGGCACTGAACACCTACGCTTGTTCCGCGCTTAGCTATTCATTTGGTATTGTTAAGTGGACAAAAACGGATATAGAAAATCTTCAGCGAAAAGTACGAACACACCTCACAAAGGCACAAAAACACCACCCTAAAAGTGCAGTAGAACGAACGACATTACCCCGGTATTTAGGAGGAAGAGGACTTATGGATATAGGTGAGCAATTAGATAAACAGATTGCTAATTTAAGAACTTATTTTCAGATGCAGGCTGAGACATCTAATCTACACCGCGCAATCTGCGCAGTAGATGACACAACACCGATCAAACTGAGGGAACCAGAAATGCGCATAAACCACCTTACTAAGGATGAAAAACTGCGCACCTGGATGGGTAAACCTCTGCACGGGCGACATCCCAATGAGGTTAGCCAAGACTATGTCGACAATACAGCGTCGAACTATTGGTTGACATCAGGAAAGATGTTCCCTGAAACGGAGGGTTCATTACTGGCCATCCAGGATCAGGTTATACCAACCAGAAATTACCTGAAATATATCGTCAAAGACCCTCAGGTTCAAAACGACAGATGCCGATATGGATGTCAAGCCCAAGAAACCATCCAACATATTACAGGGGGCTGCCAGGCATTTGCTGCAACTGAATACAAGGAACGGCATGACGCAGTGGGAAAAATCCTTCATCAAGAGATAGCTAACAAGCTGGGACTTCTCCAAACGGACTATCTCCCATATTATCAATACGTTCCTGAGAGTATGCTTGAGGATGGCAACTACAAGCTATACTGGGACCGCAGTGTGCTCACAGACCAAACAGTGGCACATAATAGACCAGATCTCGTACTAGTTAATAAATTAACAAGACAAACAACACTAATTGATGTGGCGATACCTAACAACAATAATCTACGTAGTAAATTTACTGAAAAGATCGCCAAGTATAGAGATCTGGAAATTCAAATACGGAGACAATGGAGAATGCAAAGTACCCAGACGATACCTATTGTTATGTCTACTACTGGAGTCATTCCGAAGACCCTCCTCGAAAGCATAAAAAAGCTGGGTCTCAATGAACATATTTATAAGACCATGCAGAAAGCTGTACTACTTGCGACGGCCAGAAGTGTAAGAAAATTTTTGGGAGATACACCTGCATTCCAAGTCACCTAGGGCTCGATAACACGGAAAGAGTCCCACCAGAGCTCAATCCTTTTGATACCGTAGGTATCTGGGATGAGTCAATTTTCCCCTCAGAGGGAGTGTGAGCCGTATGGCTAAATCTGGATAATAATAACATATAATGACATATAATGACATATAATAACTTTTTACAACATATAATGACAGAGTGGAAAACTAGAATTCACCTTCAAATACCTGGTGAAAGTAACATCGAAACTGAAAATATCGTAATCAGCCGGGGCCTGTTTCAAGGAGATTCGTTGAGTCCTCTGTGGTTCTGTCTAGCTATGAACCCACTATCTCAGCTACTGAACTCCTCAGATGCAGGTTTTAGCATCAAAAATAACAACAATGTGGTGGCGAAGCTTAATGATTTATTGTACATGGATGACTTGAAATTAATGGCTTCCACTCGAAACCAACTCGACGAGATGCTAAAAACTGTAGAAACTTTTTCTAATGATATTAATATGCACTTCGGACTAGATAAGTGTCGTATTTTAAATATAGTCAGAGGAAAAGTACAGCCCGGAGGATTCGATATGCAAAATGGCCAGAACATCGAGGCCATGGGTGAAAACGATATGTATAAATATCTTGGAGTAAAGCAAGCGCGGAAAATTGACCATAAACAAATGAAAACAGAGATAACTACTGAGTTTATACGAAGGGTAAAACAGCTGCTTCGCTCACACCTTAACAGTAGAAATTTGTTTAAGGCACTAAACACCTACGCATGTTCCGCGCTTAGCTACTCATTTGGTATTATTAAGTGGACAAAAACAGATATAGAGGCTCTTCAGCGAAAAGTACGAACACAGCTCACAAAGGCACAAAAACACCATCCTAAAAGTGCAGTAGAAAGAACAACATTACCACGGAATCTAGGAGGAAGAGGACTTATGGATATAGGTGAGCAATTAGATAAACAAATTGCTAATTTAAGAACTTATTTTCAGATGCAGGCTGAGACATCTACTCTACATCGCGCTATCTGCGCAGTAGATGACACAACACCGATCAAACTGAGGGAACCAGAAATGCGCATAAACTACCTTACTAAGGACGAAAAAGTGCGCGCCTGGATGGGTAAACCTCTGCACGGGCGACATCCCAATGAGGTCAGCCAAGATTATGTCGACAATATAGCGTCGAACTACTGGTTGACATCAGGAAAGATGTTCCCTGAGACGGAGGGTTCATTACTGGCCATTCAGGATCAGGTTATACCAACCAGAAATTACCTGAAATATATCATCAAAGACCCTCAGGTTCAAAACGACAGATGCCGATATGGATGTCAAGCCCAAGAAACCATCCAACATCTTACAGGGGGCTGCCAGGCATTTGCTGCAACTGAATACAAGGAACGGCATGACGCAGTGGGAAAAATCCTTCATCAAGAGATAGCTATCAAGCTGGGACTTCTCCAAACAGACCATCTCCCGTATTATCAATACGTCCCTGAGAGTATGCTTGAGGATGGCAACTACAAGCTATACTGGGACCGCACTGTGCTCACAGACCAAACAGTGGCACATAATAGACCAGATCTCGTACTAGCTAATAAATTAACAAGACAAACAACACTAATTGATGTGGCGATACCTAACAACAATAATCTACGTAGTAAATTTACTGAAAAGATCGCCAAGTACAGAGATCTAGAAATTCAAATACGAAGGCAATGGAGAATGCAAAGTACCCAGACGATACCGATTATTATGTCTACTACTGGAGTCATTCCGAAGACCCTCCTCGAAAGCATAAAAAAGCTGGGTCTGACTGAACATCTTTATAAGACCATGCAGAAAGCTGTACTACTTGCGACGGCCAGATGCGTACGAAAATTTCTGGGAGATACACCTGCATTCCAAGTCACCTAGGGCTCGATAACACGGAAAGAGTCCCACCAGAGCTCAATCCTTTTGATACCGTAGGTATCTGGGATGAGTCAATTTTCCCCTTAGAGGGAGTGTGAGCCGTATGGCTAAATCTGGATAATAATAATAATAATAATAATAATAATAACCTGTGGGAGTTTTTTGTCAGTTCTTCTATTAGGCGCGGCCCCCTGCGAATGGGTGATATTTTCTGGGTATTCGTAGCGCCAGTACCCAGAGAGTAGCAGGGATACTTGCGGTGGAACAAAAACTGACACCTGGCAGTAGGTATAAAATGCACACCCATTGATATGGAGAATTATGGTTTATGTTTAGGATCGCTGCCTGGGGATCGCCAGGGCACGTCTGGAGCCGGCGCTGGACGTGACAGCATGCGGGACGTCGGTGGCAGGGTGTTGAGGAGGCGGGCCCCTGTCACACAAACAGCTACAGCCAAACAACAAGAACAACAACCACAAGCGAGCCAAACAACAGCAAGAGCTCCACTCGCTGAAGGTGCTGCGCTGGAACATCAGCCGGCGCTCACTCAAGCGGGACGACCGAGGCAGCGCATGAAATGGACTGTGTCCATCAACGAAAGCATTTTGCGCTTCTATTATAAGGTGACCAACCTCGGTCAAGAAACGATCGGCTACAGACAACAGCTGTATGCCGAATTTTGCAGGGAGTACCCAGATATTCAAGTATCGGAGCAAAGAGTATCAGATCAATACCGGGTAATCATAAGAAACAACCTTATCCCAGAGACTAGACGCAATACGATCAAAAGCGAAGTCGAACGGGAGATTAATAACCAAGAGCTAGTTTTAGATCAAGTCCCTAATGAAATTCTTGATGAGCAGATTCCTGAGATTCCCATACCAGAAACTCAACCTGACAATACACAGCAGGAAAACAACGAGTTGCGCGATAGTCTAGAAAGCGAAATGGCTCGTGCCGTACAAGAGTTTAATGGAACAAATCCACTTAGCAGACCACCGCTACCACGAATAAACTCTTGTAAGAAACTAGGTGCGCTGTTACAAATTCTGAATACTGAAGTCCTACCCAATTATGTCGTAGAAGCCCACACATTGGAATATCTGCATATGCTAATCTACTGTGCAGCAACAGCAATTGCCAATGTAATGGGCGTTAAGATCAGAACACGACGGGGTACTAATAACGGAAGGACTGGTAACAGAATTGCACCCTGGGAAAAAAGACTTCTCGGAAAAATTGAATTACTGCGTAGGGATATTGGTCAAGTCACAGAATATATAAGAGGTGTAACAAGTAGAAAAGTCATTAAGAGAGCTGACGAAATAATGCGGAGCACTGCAAGACACTCGAGATACGATCCAGAAAATAACACAGCTCAACAGTGTTTGGATACATTAAAACAAAAACTCTCCGTCTATTCAGGACGATTAAGAAGGTATAAAGTTAGTAACAACCGAAAATGTGACAATGCACTTTTTGAGAACTCTGAGAAGGCGTTTTACCGAAAACTCAATTCAACCGTAGAAAGTGTCGACAAGTTTTACCCAAGCCAAGAAGAAATTCATGAGTTTTGGGGAAATCAACTTTCCACACCAGCTGCTCTTAACAACAATGCTGGCTGGATAGAAGATACGACGCACAACTGTCACCACTACGTCACTGCTAACTACGAACCATTCACGACTGAAGAAGTCTCAAATGTCATCAAAGAGCTTCATAACTGGAAATCTCCTGGACCAGACGGAGTTCAGAACTTTTGGCTTAAAAAGTTTTGGAGTATTCATGAGTGCTTATCAACATTAATTAATCATGTTATTTCTAATCCGCAGGAATTACCATCATTTCTAACTCAGGGAACTACTTATTTAATACCCAAGGATCAAAATAACACCCAAGATCCATCCAAGTACCGCCCAATTACTTGTCTTCCAACTTTGTATAAATTGGTCACATCCTGTGTAACCCGGCGTATCTACCAACACTGTGCTCTAAACAATATCATAGAGCCTCAACAGAAAGGATGCGCTAAGGGTTCCATGGGTTGCAAAGAACAGCTTATCATCGACTCAGTCATTTCTAACCAGGCATTCACTAAAAAAAGGAACCTTTTTACTGCTTTTATTGACTATAAAAAGGCCTTTGATTCAGTACCGCATGAATGGCTAATAGATATATTGAAAATATACAAAGTCAATGATAACATAGTGACCTTTTTAAGGCATATAATGAGAGATTGGAAGACTAAAATTCACCTCCAAATACCTGGTGAAAACAATATCGAAACCGAAAATATCGCAATCAACCGGGGCCTGTTTCAAGGAGACTCGTTGAGTCCACTGTGGTTCTGTTTAGCTTTGAACCCCCTTTCCCAACTATTAAACTCCACTGACTCAGGTTTTAGCATTAAAAGCAATAATACTGTAGTAGCGAAGCTCAATCATCTGTTGTATATGGATGATTTGAAATTAATGGCTTCCACTCGAGAACACCTAGAAGAGATGCTAAAAACTGTAGAAACATTCTCTAATGATATTAGTATGCAGTTCGGTCTAGACAAGTGCCGTGTTTTGAATATAGTCAGAGGAAAGGTACAGCCCGGTGGATTCGATATGCAAAATGGCCAGAACATCGAGGCCATGGGCGATAACGATATGTACAAATATCTTGGAGTAAAGCAGGCGCGGAAAATTGACCATAAGCAAATGAAAACTGAGATAGCAACTGAGTTTATAAGAAGGGTAAAACAATTGCTTCGTTCACAGCTTAACAGTAAAAATTTGTTTAAGGCACTGAACACCTACGCTTGTTCCGCGCTTAGCTATTCATTTGGTATTGTTAAGTGGACAAAAACGGATATAGAAAATCTTCAGCGAAAAGTACGAACACACCTCACAAAGGCACAAAAACACCACCCTAAAAGTGCAGTAGAACGAACGACATTACCCCGGTATTTAGGAGGAAGAGGACTTATGGATATAGGTGAGCAATTAGATAAACAGATTGCTAATTTAAGAACTTATTTTCAGATGCAGGCTGAGACATCTACTCTACACCGCGCAATCTGCGCAGTAGATGACACAACACCGATCAAACTGAGGGAACCAGAAATGCGCATAAACCACCTTACTAAGGACGAAAAACTGCGCACCTGGATGGGTAAACCTCTGCACGGGCGACATCCCAATGAGGTTAGCCAAGACTATGTCGACAATACAGCGTCGAACTATTGGTTGACATCAGGAAAGATGTTCCCTGAAACGGAGGGTTCATTACTGGCCATCCAGGATCAGGTTATACCAACCAGAAATTACCTGAAATATATCGTCAAAGACCCTCAGGTTCAAAACGACAGATGCCGATATGGATGTCAAGCCCAAGAAACCATCCAACATATTACAGGGGGCTGCCAGGCATTTGCTGCAACTGAATACACGGAACGGCATGACGCAGTGGGAAAAATCCTTCATCAAGAGATAGCTAATAAGCTGGGACTTCTCCAAACGGACTATCTCCCATATTATCAATACCTTCCTGAGAGTATGCTTGAGGATGGCAACTACAAGCTATACTGGGACCGCAGTGTGCTCACAGACCAAACAGTGGCACATAATAGACCGGATCTCGTACTAGTTAATAAATTAACAAGACAAACAACACTAATTGATGTGGCGATACCTAACAACAATAATCTACGTAGTAAATTTACTGAAAAGATCGCCAAGTATAGAGATCTGGAAATTCAAATACGGAGACAATGGAGAATGCAAAGTACCCAGACGATACCTATTGTTATGTCTACTACTGGAGTCATTCCGAAGACCCTCCTCGAAAGCATAAAAAAGCTGGGTCTCAATGAACATATTTATAAGACCATGCAGAAAGCTGTACTACTTGCGACGGCCAGAAGTGTAAGACAATTTTTGGGAGATACACCTGCATTCCAAGTCACCTAGGGCTCGATAACACGGAAAGAGTCCCACCAGAGCTCAATCCTTTTGATACCGTAGGTATCTGGGATGAGTCAATTTTCCCCTCAGAGGGAGTGTGAGCCGTATGGCTAAATCTGGATAATAATAATAATAAGTGGGAGTTTTTTGTCAGTTCTTCTATCAGGCGCGGCCCCCTGCGAATGGGGGATGCTTTCTGGGTATTCGTAGCGCCAATACCCAGAGAGTAGCAGGGATACTTGCCGTGGAACAAAAACTGACACCTGGCAGTAGGTATAAAATGCACACCCATGAGAATGGAGAATAATAATTTATGTTTAGGATCGCTGCCTGGGGATCGCCAGGGCACGTCTGGAGCCGGCGCTGGACGTGACAGCATGCGGGACGTCGGTGGCAGGGTGTTGAGGAGGCGGGCCCCTGTCATACAATCAGCTACAGCCCAACCACAACCACAACCACAAGCGAGCCAAACAACAACAAGAGCTCCACCCGCCGAAGGTGCTGCGCTGGATCATCAGCCGGCGCTCACTCAAGCGGGACGACCGAGGCAGCGCATGAAATGGACTGTGTCCATTAATGAAAACATTTTGCGCTTCTACTACAAGGTGACAAACCTCGGTCAAGAAACAATCGGCTACCGACAACAGCTGTATGCCGAATTTTGCAGGACGTACCCAGATATTCAAGTATCGGAGCAACGAGTATCAGACCAATACCGGGTAATTATAAGAAACAACCTTATCCCAGAGACTAGACGCAATATCATCAGAAGCGAAGTCGAACGGGAGATCCATAACGATGTTGTAATTGAAGATCAAGTCCCCAATGAAGTGCATGAGCAGATTCCTAAGCTTGCCATACAAGAAACTCAACCTGACAATACAGAGCAGGAAAACAACGAGCTACATGATAACCTAGTAAGCGAAATGGCACGTGCTGTACAAGAGTTTAATGGAACAAACCCACTTAGCAGACCACCGCTACCACGAATAAACTCTTGTAAGAAACTAGGTGCGCTGTTACAAATTGTGAATACTGAAGTCCTACCCAATTATGTCGTAGAAGCCCACACATTAGAGTATCTGCACATGTTACTCTACTGTGCAGCAATAGCAATTGCTAATGTAATGGGCATTAAGATCAGAACACGACGGGGTACTAATAACGAAAGGACTGGTAGCAGAATTGCACCCTGGGAAAAAAGACTGCTCGGAAAGATTGAATTGCTGCGTAGGGACATTGGTCAAGTCACAGAATATATACGAGGTGTAAGAAGTACAAGAGTCATCAGGAGAGCTGAAGAAATAATACGGAATACTGCAATACACTCAAGATACGATCCAGAAAACAACACAGCCCAACAGTACCTGGATACATTAAAACAAAGACTCTCAGTTTATTCAGGACGACTAAGAAGGTACAAAGTGAGTAACAACCGAAAATCCGACAATGCCCTTTTTGAGACTGCTGAGAAGGCGTTCTATCGGAAACTCAATTCCGCCGTAGAAAATCTCGATAAGTCTTATCCAAGCCAAGAAGAAATTCATGAGTTTTGGGGAAATCAACTTTCCACACCAGCTGCTCTTAACAACAATGCAGTATGGATAGAAGATACGGCACAGAACTGCCAACACTACACTACTACTCTCTACGAACCCTTCACCACTGAAGAAGTCTCAAATATCATCAAAGAGCTTCATAACTGGAAATCTCCTGGACCAGACGGAGTTCAAAACTTTTGGCTCAAGAAGTTTTGGAGTGTTCATGAATGCTTATCAACACTAATTAATCATGTTATTTCTAATCCGCAGGATATACCATCATTCCTAACTCAGGGAACCACTTATTTAATACCGAAGGATCAAAATAACACCCAAGATCCAGCAAAATACCGCCCAATTACTTGTCTTCCAACTTTGTATAAATTGGTCACATCCTGTGTAGCCCGGCGTATCTACCAACACTGTGCTCTGAACAATATCATAGAGCCTCAACAGAAAGGATGTGCTAAGGGTTCCATGGGTTGCAAAGAACAACTTATCATCGATTCAGTCATTTCTAATCAAGCATATTCCAAAAAGAGGAACCTATTTACTGCTTTTATTGATTACAAGAAGGCCTTTGATTCAGTGCCGCATGAATGGCTTATAGATATATTGAGGATATATAAAGTCGATGATAATATAGTGACCTTTTTACAACATATAATAACAAAGTGGAAAACCAGAATTCACCTTCAAATATCTGGTGAAAGTAACATCGAAACTGAAAATATCGCAATCAGCCGGGGCCTGTTTCAAGGAGATTCGTTGTGTCCTCTGTGGTTCTGTCTAGCTATGAACCCACTATCTCAGGTATTGAACTCCACAGATGCAGGTTTTGGCATCAAAAATAACAACAATGTGGTGGCGAAGCTTAATCATTTATTGTACATGGATGATTTGAAATTAATGGCTTCCACTCGAAACCAACTCGACGAGATGCTAAAAACTGTAGAAACTTTTTCTAATGATATTAGTATGCACTTCAAACTAGACAAGTGCCGTATTTTAAATATAGTCAGAGGAAAAGTACAGCCCGGAGGATTTGATATGCAAAATGGACAGAACATCGAGGCCATGGGTGAAAACGATATGTATAAATATCTTGGAGTAAAGCAAGCGCGGAAAATTGACCATAAACAAATGAAAACAGAGATAACTACTGAGTTTATACGAAGGGTAAAACAGCTGCTTCGCTCACACCTTAACAGTAGAAATTTGTTTAAGGCACTAAACACCTACGCATGTTCCGCGCTTAGCTACTCATTTGGTATTATTAAGTGGACAAAAACTGATATAGATGCTCTTCAGCGAAAAGTACGAACACACCTCACAAAGGCACAAAAACACCATCCTAAAAGTGCAGTAGAAAGAACAACGTTACCACGGAATCTAGGAGGAAGAGGACTTATCGATATAGGTGAGCAATTAGATAAACAAATTGCTAATTTAAGAACTTATTTTCAGATGCAGGCTGAGACATCTACTCTACATTGCGCTATCTGCGCAGTAGATGACACAACACCGATCAAACTGAGGGAACCAGAAATGCGCATAAACCACCTTACTAAGGACGAAAAAGTGCGCGCCTGGATGGGTAAACCTCTGCACGGGCGACATCCCAATGAGGTCAGCCAAGATTATGTCGACAATATAGCGTCGAACTACTGGTTGACATCAGGAAAGATGTTTCCTGAAACGGAGGGTTCATTACTTGCCATTCAGGATCAGGTTATACCAACCAGAAATTACCTGAAATATATCATCAAAGACCCTAAGGTTCAAAACGACAGATGCCGATATGGATGTCAAGCCCAAGAAACCATCCAACATCTTACAGGGGGCTGCCAGGCATTTGCTGCAACTGAATACAAGGAACGGCATGATGCAGTGGGAAAAATCCTTCATCAAGAGATAGCTATCAAGCTGGGACTTCTCCAAACAGACCATATTCCGTATTATCAATACGTCCCTGAGAGTATGCTTGAGGATGGCAACTACAAGCTATACTGGGACCGCACTGTGCTCACAGACCAAACAGTGGCACATAATAGACCAGATCTCGTACTAGTTAATAAATTAACAAGACAAACAACACTAATTGATGTGGCGATAACTAACAAAAATAATCTACGTAGTAAATTTACTGAAAAGATCGCCAAATACAGAGATCTAGAAATTCAAATACGAAGGCAATGGAGAATGCAAAGTACCCAAACGATACCGATTATTATTTCTACTACTGGGGTCATTCCGAAAACCCTCCTCGAAAGCATAAAAAAGCTGGGTCTGAATCAACATCTTTATAAGACCATGCAGAAAGCTGTACTACTTGCGACGGCCAGATGCGTACGAAAATTTCTGGGAGATACACCTGCATTCCAAGTCACCTAGGGCTTGATAACACGGAAAGAGTCCCACCAGAGCTCAATCCTTTTGATACCGTAGGTATCTGGGATGAGTCAATTTTCCCCTTTCGAGGGAGTGTGAGCCGTATGGCTAAATCTGATCTATAATAATAATAATAATAATAAAAGAGCTTCATAACTGGAAATCTCCTGGACCAGACGGAGTTCAGAACTTCTGGCTTAAAAAGTTTTAGAGTATTCATGAGTGCTTATCGACATTAATTAATCATGTTATTTCTAATCCGCAGGAATTACCATCATTTCTAACTCAGGGAACTACCTATTTAATACCCAAGGATCAAAATAACACCCAAGATCCATCCAAGTACCGCCAAATTACTTGTCTTCCAACTTTGTATAAATTGGTCACATCCTGTGTAACCCGGCGTATCTACCAACACTGTGCTCTAAAACTCTAAACAATATCATAGAGCCTCAACAGAAAGGATGCGCTAAGGGTTCCATGGGTTGCAAAGAACAGCTTATCATCGACTCAGTCATTTCTAACCAGGCATTCACTAGAAAAAAGAACCTTTTTACTGCTTTTATTGACTATAAAAAGGCCTTTGATTCAGTACCGCATGAATGGCTAATAGATATATTGAAAATATACAAAGTAGATGATAACATAGTGACCTTTTTAAGGCATATAATGAGAGATTGGAAGACTAAAATTCACCTACAAATACCTGGTGAAAACAATATCGAAACCGAAAATATCGCAATCAACCGGGGCCTATTTCAAGGAGACTCGTTGAGTCCATTGTGGTTCTGTTTAGCTTTGAACCCCCTTTCCCAGCTATTAAACTCCACTGACTCAGGTTTTAGCATTAAAAGCAATAATACTGTGGGAGCGAAGCTCAATCATCTGTTGTATATGGATGATTTGAAATTAATGGCTTCCACTCGAGAACACCTAGAAGAGATGCTAAAAACTGTAGAAACATTTTCTAATGATATTAGTATGCAGTTCGGTCTAGACAAGTGCCGTGTTTTGAATATAGTCAGAGGAAAGGTACAGCCCGGTGGATTCGATATGCAAAATGGCCAGAACATCGAGGCCATGGGCGACAACGATATGTACAAATATCTTGGAGTAAATCAGGCGCGGAAAATTGACCATAAGCAAATGAAAACTGAGATAACTACTGAGTTTATAAGAAGGGTAAAACAGCTGCTTCGTTCACAGCTTAACAGTAAAAATTTGTTTAAGGCACTAAACACCTACGCTTGTTCCGCGCTTAGCTATTCATTTGGTATTGTTAAGTGGACAAAAACGGACATAGAAAATCCTCAGCGAAAAGTACGAACACACCTCACAAAGGCACAAAAACACCACCCTAAAAGTGCAGTAGAACGAACGACATTACCCCGGTATTTAGGACGAAGAGGACTTATGGATATAGGTGAGCAATTAGATAAACAAATTGCTAATTTAAGAACTTATTTTCAGATGCAGGCTGAGACATCTACTCTACATCGCGCTATCTGCGCAGTAGATGACACAACACCGATCAAACTGAGGGAAGCAGAATTGCGCATAAACCACCTTACTAAGGACGAAAAAGTGCGCGCCTGGATGGGTAAACCTTTGCACGGACGACATCCCAATGAGGTCAGCCAAGATTATGTCGACAATATAGCGTCGAACTACTGGTTGACATCAGGAAAGATGTTCCCTGAAACGGAAGGTTCACTACTGGCCATTCAGGATCAGGTTATACCAACCAGAAACTACCTGAAATATATCATCAAAGACCCTCAGGTTCAAAACGACAGATGCCGATATGGATGTCAAGCCCAAGAAACCATCCAACATCTTACAGGGGGCTGCCAGGCATTTGCTGCAACTGAATACAAGGAACGGCATGACGCAGTGGGAAAAATTATTCATCAAGAGATAGCTATCAAGCTGGGACTTCTCCAAACGGACCATCTCCCGTATTATCAATACGTCCCTGAGAGTATGCTTGAGGATGGCAACTACAAGCTATACTGGGACCGCAGTGTGCTCACAGACCAAACAGTGGCACATAATAGACCAGATCTCGTGCTAGTTAATAAATTAACAAAACAAACAACACTAATTGATGTGGCGATACCTAACAACCATAATCTACGTAGTAAATTCACTGAAAATATCGCCAAGTACAGAGATCTAGAAATTCAAATAAGAAGACAATGGAGAATGCAAAGTACCCAGACGATACCTATTGTTATGTCTACTACTGGAGTCATTCCGAAGAACCTCCTCGAAAGCATAAAAAGGCTGGGTCTAAATGAACATCTTTACAAGACCATGCAGAAAGCTGTACTACTCGCAACCGCCAGATGTGTACGAAAATTTTTGGGAGATACACCTGCATACCAAGTCATCTAGGGCTCGATAACACGGAAAGAGTCCCACCAGAGCTCAATCCTTTTGATACCGTAGGTATCTGGGATGAGTCAATTTTCCCCTTCGAGGGAGTGTGAGCCGTATGGCTAAATCTGGATAATAATAATAATAATAATAATAAACAAAAACTCTCCGTCTATTCAGGACGATTAAGAAGGTATAAAGTTAGTAACAACCGAAAATGTGACAATGCACTTTTTGAGAACTCTGAGAAGGCGTTTTACCGAAAACTCAATTCCACCGTGGAAAGTGTCGACAAGTCTTACACAAGCCAAGAAGAAATTCATAAGTTTTGGGGAAATCAACTTTCCACGCCAGCTGCTTTTAACAACAATGCTGGCTGGATAGAAGATACGACGCACAACTGTCACCACTACGTCACTGCTAACTACGAACCACTCACGACTGAAGAAGTCTCAAATGTCGTCAAAGAGCTTCATAACTGGAAATCTCCTGGACCAGACGGAGTTCAGCACTTCTGGCTTAAAAAGTTTTATAGTATTCATGAGTGCTTACCAAAATTAATTAATCATGTTATTTCTAATCCGCAGGAGTTACCATCCTTTCTAACTCAGGGAACTACTTATTTATTACCCAAGGATCAAAGTAACACCCAAGATCCATCCAAGTACCGCCCAATTACTTGTCTTCCAACTTTGTATAAATTGGTCACATCCTGTGTAACCCGGCGTATCTACCAACACTGTGCTCTAAAGGATATCATAGAGCCTCAACAGAAAGGATGCGCTAAGGGTTCCATGGGTTGCAAAGAACAGCTTATCATCGACTCAGTCATTTCTAATCAGGCATTAACTAAAAAAAGGAACCTTTTTACTGCTTTTATTGACTACAAAAAGGCCTTTGATTCAGTACCGCATGAATGGCTAATAGATATTTTGAAAATATACAAAGTTGATGATAACATAGTGACCTTTTTAAGTCATATAATGAGAGATTGGAAGACTAAAATTCACCTCCAAATACCTGTTGAAAAAAATATTGAAACCGAAAATATCGCAAGCAACCGGGGCCTGTTTCAAGGAGACTCGTTGAGTCCACTGTGGTTCTGTTTAGCTTTGAACCCCCTTTCCCAGCTATTAAACTCCACTGAGTCAGGTTTTAGCATTAAAAGCAATAATACTGTAGTAGCGAAGCTCAATCATCTGTTGTATATGGATGATTTGAAATTAATGGCTTCCACTCGAGAACATCTAGAAGAGATGCTAAAAACTGTAGAAACATTCTCTAATGATATTAGTATGCAGTTCGGTCTAGACAAGTGCCGTGTTTTGAATATAGTCAGAGGAAAGGTACAGCCCGGTGGATTCGATATGCAAAATTGCCAGAACATCGAGGCCATGGGCGATAACGATATGTACAAATATCTTGGAGTAAAGCAGGCGCGGAAAATTGACCATAAGCAAATGAAAACTGAGATAACTACTGAGTTTATAAGAAGGGTAAAACAGCTGCTTCGTTCACAGCTTAACAGTAAAAATTTGTTTAAAGCACTGAACACCTACGCTTGTTCTGCGCTTAGCTATTCATTTGGTATTGTTAAGTGGACAAAAACGGATATAGAAAATCTTCAGCGAAAAGTACGAACACACCTCACAAAGGCACAAAAACACCACCCTAAAAGTGCAGTAGAACGAACGACATTACCCCGGTATTTAGGAGGAAGAGGACTTATGGATATAGGTGAGCAATTAGATAAACAGATTGCTAATTTAAGAACTTATTTTCAGATGCAGGCTGAGACATCTACTCTACACCGCGCAATTTTCGCAGTAGATGACACAACACCGATCAAACTGAGGGAACCAGAAATGCGCATAAACCACCTTACTAAGGACCAAAAACTGCGCACCTGGATGGGTAAACCTCTGCACGGGCGACATCCCAATGAAGTTACCAAGACTATGTCGACAATACAGCGTCGAACTATTGGTTGACATCAGGAAAGATGTTCCCTGAAACGGAGGGTTCATTACTGGCCATTTAGGATCAGGTTATACCAACCAGAAATTACCTGAAATATATCGTCAAAGACCCTCAGGTTCAAAACGACAGATGCCGATATGGATGTCAAGCCCAAGAAACCATCCAACATATTACAGGGGGCTGCCAGGCATTTGCTGCAACTGAATACAAGGAACGGCATGACGAGTGGGAAAAATCCTTCATCAAGAGATAGCTAACAAGCTGGGACTTCTCCAAACGGACCATCTCCCATATTATCAATACGTTCCTGAGAGTATGCTTGAGGATGGCAACTACAAGCTATACTGGGACCGCAGTGTGCTCACAGACCAAACAGTGGCACATAATAGACCAGATCTCGTACTAGTTAATAAATTAACAAGACAAACAACACTAATTGATGTGGCGATACCTAACAACAATAATCTACGTAGTAAATTTACTGAAAAGATCGCCAAGTATAGAGATCTGGAAATTCAAATACGGAGACAATGGAGAATGCAAAGTACCCAGACGATACCTATTGTTATGTCTACTACTGGAGTCATTCCGAAGACCCTCCTCGAAAGCATAAAAAAGCTGGGTCTCAATGAAAATATTTATAAGACCATGCATAAAGCTGTACTACTTGCGACGGCCAAAAGTGTAAGAAAATTTTTGGGAGATACACCTGCATTCCAAGTCACCTAGGGCTCGATAACACGGAAAGAGTCCCACCAGAGCTCAATCCTTTTGATACCGTAGGTATCTGGGATGAGTCAATTTTCCCCTCAGAGGGAGTGTGAGCCGTATGGCTAAATCTGGATAATAATAATAAGCCTGTGGGAGTTTTACGTCAGTTCTTCTATCAGGCGCGGCCCCCTGCGAATGGGGGATGCTTTCTGGGTATTCGTAGCGCCAATACCCAGAGAGTAGCAGGAATACTTGCCGTGGAACAAAAACTGACACCTGGCAGTAGGTATAAAATGCACACCCATGAGAATGGAGACTAATAGTTTATGTTTAGGGCCGCTGCCTGGGGATCGCCAGGGCACGTCTGGAGCCGACGCTGGACGTGACAGCATGCGGGACGTCGGTGGCAGGGTGTTGAGGAGGCGGGCCCCTGTCACACAAACAGCTACAGCCCAACAACAAGAACAACAACCACAAGCGAGCCAAACAACAGCAAGAGCTCCACTCGCTGAAGGTGCTGAGCCGGAACATCAGCCGGCTCTCACTCAAGCGGGACGACCGAGGCAGCGCATGAAATGGACTGTGTCCATTAACGAAAGCATTTTGCGCTTCTATTATAAGGTGACAAACCTCGGTCAAGAAACGATCGGCTACAGACAACAGCTGCATGCCGAATTTTGCAGGGAGTACCCAGATATTCAAGTATCGGAGCAAAGAGTATCAGATCAATACCGGGTAATCGTAAGAAACAACCTTATCCCAGAGAATAGACGCAATACGATCAAAAGCGAAGTCGAACGGGAGATTAATAACCAAGCGCTAGTTTTAGATCAAGTCCCTAATGAAATCCTTGATGAGCAGCTTCCTGAGATTCCCATACCAGAAACTCAACCTGACAATACACAGCAGGAAAACAACGAGTTGCGCGATAGTCTAGAAAACGAAATGGCTCGTGCCGTACAAGAGTTTAATGGAACAAATCCACTTAGCAGGCCACCGCTACCACGAATAAACTCTTGTAAGAAACTAGGTGCCCTGTTAAAAATTGTGAATACTGAAGTCCTACCCAATTATGTCATAGAAGCCCACACATTGGAGTATCTGCATATGCTAATCTACTGTGCAGCTACAGCAATTGCCAATGTAATGGGCGTTAAGATCAGAACACGACGGGGGTACTAATAACGGAAGGACTGGTAACAGAATTGCACCCTGGAAAAAAAGACTTCTCGGAAAAATTGAATTACTGCGTAGGGATATTGGTCAAGTTACAGAATATAAAGAGGTGTAACAAGTAGAAAAGTCATTAAAAGAGCTGAAGAAATAATGCGGAGCACTGCAAGACACTCGAGATACGATCCAGAAAATAACACAGCCCAACAGTGTCTGGATACATTAAAACAAAAACTCTCCGTCTATTCAGGACGATTAAGAAGGTATAAAGTTAGTAACAACCGAAAATGTGACAATGCACTTTTTGAGAACTCTGAGAAGGCGTTCTACCGAAAACTCAATTCCACCGTAGAAAGTGTCGACAAGTCTTACCCAAGCCAAGAAGAAATTCATGAGTTTTGGGGAAATCAACTTTCCACACCAGCTGCTTTTAACAACAATGCTGGCTGGATAGAAGATACGACTCACAACTGTCACCACTACGTCACTGCTAACTACGAACTATTCACGGCTGAAGAAGTCTCAAATGTCATCAAAGAGCTTCATAACTGGAAATCTCCTGGACCAGACGGAGTTCAGAACTTCTGGCTTAAAAAATTTTGGAGTATTCATGAGTGCTTATCAACATTAATTAATCACGTTATTTCTAATCCGCAGGAATTACCATCATTTCTAACTCAGGGAACTACTTATTTAATACCCAAGATCCATCCAAGTACCGCCCAATTACTTGTCTTCCAACTTTGTATAAATTGGTCACATCCTGTGTAACCCGGCGTATCTACCAACACTGTGTTCTAAACAATATTATAGAGCCTCAACAGAAAGGATGCGCTAAGGGTTCCATGGGTTGCAAAGAACAGCTTATCATCTACTCAGTCATTTCTAACCAGGCATTCACTAAAAAAGGAACCTTTTTACTGCTTTTATTGACTATCAAAAGGCCTTTGATTCAGTACCGCATGAATGGCTAATAGATATATTGAAAATATACAAAGTAGATGATACCATAGTGACCTTTTTAAGGCATATAATGAGAGATTGGAAGACTAAAATTCACCTCCAAATACCTGGTGAAAACAATATCGAAACCGAAAATGTCGCAATCAATCGGGGCCTATTTCGAGGAGACTCGTTGAGTCCATTGTGGTTCTGTTTAGCTTTGAACCCCCTTTCCCAGCTATTAAACTCCACTGACTCAGGTTTTAGCATTAAAAGCAATAATACTGTGGTAGCGAAGCTCAATCATCTCTTGTATATGGATGATTTGAAATTAATGGCTTCCACTCGAGAACACCTAGAAGAGATGCTAAAAACTGTAGAAACATTTTCTAATGATATTAGTATGCAGTTCGGTCTAGACAAGTGCCGTGTTTTGAATATAGTCAGAAGAAAGTTACAGCCCGGTGGATTCGATATGCAAAATGGCCAGAATATCGAGGCCATGGGCGACAAAGATATGTACAAATATCTTGGAGTAAAGCTGGCGCGGAAAATTGACCATAAGCAAATGAAAACTGAGATAACTACTGAGTTTATAAGAAGGGTAAAACAGCTGCTTCGTTCACAGCTTAACAGTAAAAATTTGTTTAAGGCACTTAACACCTACGCTTGTTCCGCGCTTAGCTATTCATTTGGTATTATTAAGTGGACAAAAACGGATATAGAAAATCTTCAGCGAAAAGTACGAACACACCTCACAAAGGCACAAAAACACCACCCTAAAAGTGCAGTAGAACGAACGACATTACCCCGGTATTTAGGAGGAAGAGGACTTATGGATATAGGTGAGCAATTAGATAAACAAATTGCTAGTTTAAGAACTTATTTTCAGATGCAGGCTGAGACATCTACTCTACATCGTGCTATCTGCGCAGTAGATGACACAACACCGATCAAACTGAGGGAAGCAGAACTGCGCATAAACCACCTTACTAAGGACGAAAAAGTGCGCGCCTGGATGGGTAAACCTTTGCACGGGCGACATCCCAATGAGGTCAGCCAAGATTATGTCGACAATATAGCGTCGAACTACTGGTTGACATCAGGAAAGATGTTCCCTGAAACGGAAGGTTCACTACTGGCCATTCAGGATCAGGTTATACCAACCAGAAACTACCTGAAATATATCATCAAAGACCCTCAGGTTCAAAACGACAGATGCCGATATGGATGTCAAGCCCAAGAAACCATCCAACATCTTACAGGGGGCTGCCAGGCATTTGCTGCAACTGAATACAAGGAACGGCATGACGCAGTGGGAAAAATCCTTCATCAAGAGATAGCTATCAAGCTGGGACTTATTCAAACGGACCATCTCCCGTATTATCAATACGTCCCTGAGAGTATGCTTGAGGATGGCAACTACAAGCTATACAAGCACTGTGCTCACAGACCAAACAGTGGCACATAATAGACCAGATCTCGTACTAGTTAATAAATTAACAAGACAAACAACACTAATTGATGTGGCGATACCTAACAACAATAATCTACGTAGTAAATTCACTGAAAAGATCGCCAAGTACAGAGATCTAGAAATTCATCTTTACAAGAACATCTTTACAAGACCATGCAGAAAGCTGTACTACTCGCAACGGCCAGATGTGTACGAAAATTTTTGGGAGATACACCTGCATACCAAGTCACCTAGGGCTCGATAACACGGAAAGAGTCCCACCAGAGCTCAATCGTTTTGATACCGTAGGTATCTGGGATGAGTAAATTTTCCCCTTAGAGGGAGTGTGAGCCGTATGGCTAAATCTGGATAATAATAATAATGAAGTTGAAGGAGTGTGAGCCGTATGGCTAAATCTGGATGAAGTTAAACAAAAAAAATCAATTACAAAATTTAAATAAATTGCAAATGCATAGTCTACCTAGTAATTAATAAGTTTAAAAGTAAAGCTGCTGCATATGACACCCACAGACCCACATATAGATAAAAAAAAATAATAAAAATACTACTTGTGCAAAGGGTACTCTAATTTCTTAGTTATTGATTAAGAAAATCTTCTACTCAATAATATAGTCTTTCAGATAAGTAGGCTTTTGTCAGTTTATGGAATTTGGGGAAAGATGCTGCAGATTTAAGTTGTAGAGGGAGATGGTTGTAAAGTTTTTTTGCGAAATATAATATATATTTCTTTACTAACTCAGAGGACGAGGTCGGCAAATAGACGTCAAACGTAGAATTTCTCGTGAAGTAGTCGTGATTAGCTCTTGGTGGAAAGACATGTAGATGTTTACGGATTAAGCAAACAGTTTCTAAAATATACAAAGATGGAAGGGTTAAAATTCCGTGATCTTTGAAGTAACTTCTGCAATGTGTTGTTCTTCTGAGGCCAAACAGATATCTTATTGCTCTTTTTTGTAATTTGAAAATAACATCGAATTGGGCAGCTGTACCAGAACCCAGCTGTACCCAAAAAGGAAGTCCGTAACGAAGATGTGGCTGGAACAAAAAAAAATATGTTATTTTGGAAGATGCTAAATTGAGTTAATTCGAAACAGATCTTATAGCATAGCAAGCTGAAGATAGTTTCTTCCTTAACAAATCGATATGGAGGGACCATTTAAGGTTGCTGTCTAAAAAATACCAAGAAATTTTACAGAATCAACAGTACTGATCTGGCTGTTATTAAGAGGTAAGGGTTGAAGAGCTCCTTTATAAGACAATCCTACTGTTTTATCTACGTTAAACGAGAGTAAATTAGAGTCAGACCAGGTTTTTATTGTAAGTAGATCAGAAGTTATAGTAGCATGAAGAGTTGCAATATTTGAGTTGTTCTAAGTGATACTGGTATCATCAGCAAAAAGAAAGATTTTTCCATCGATTTTTAAACTAGTGATGTCATTAATAAAGATAACTTGTTACTTCGACTGCTTGAATCAAAACTTCTCTAAGAACTGAATTCCTGTCCAAACTAAAACTGAAAACTGGCTGTATCCTGAGAACCACAGTACCACCCCTTTTCGATCATAGGATACTTTCATCTTTTCCCCGCCCAGAGAGATGTGATGGTACACGACAACCCTCACGGAATTTTCCTAATTTATTTGTTATAAAAATAAGGTCAATATTATAGTTGCAATTTGTATAATTTATTACGACAGTAGCAAAGTTCAAAGTATTCAACTCATTCGAAAGACTGCAAACAAAGCACACGTCATTATTGAAATACGTATAGTATAACCATATATGGTGATACATATGGGCATTGTTTTTAATATAATAGATATAAATAGGAAGTTTGAGTACCTGAGAGATCTTTTGTGTTCGTTGCACTCTGTCGCGCTTAGTCAGGAGATATAGTTACCGAGATATGGGTCACCTTGACCTATCATAACGATAATGTCGGTCGACGTAATTGTAATTGTACCTTTAACCTTATAAGAATAAAGTTTATGAAAAAAGTTTAAGTTTGTTTGTTCGGGGTAGTGTCTTCGTCCAGCAACCCCCAACTTCACACTATCCAATTAAAAAAATCAAATATTCCTTCCAGTCCCTTCAGACCAATAAAGAAAGTAAAATAGGTATGTCTTCACTCACGCCTACAAAAGTAGCCATCAACTTTTGAACCAATAGAATAATGATAAATGAAGACGTCAGGTGTTACCCGACCAACAAGTTACCAACAAGTTCACACGCAACTGTACTGAATACAAAATAATGCAGCTGTGGTTTTTTGACTGCAAACTCAAAGCCAAAAAGACCAAAAGAAGAAAGATATAATTGAATCAACACATAGAAATAATGACAGAAAATAGAATAGTACGAATAGCAAGAGACAAATCGCTAAATGGAAGAAGATCATTGGGACGACCGAGGAAAAGATGGTCAGACAATGTCAATTGAGGCTAAAAACCGAAGTAAAACAGCCATTGAGCCTATTTATAAAGTAGGAAGAAGAAGAAGAAATTCAAAGCATTTATCGGCTTATATAAATAATTCCAGCTATAAAATAAACATTCTTCAATATGTTCGTCGCCTGCCAGATAATTAAATTCTTTATCGGCGGACTTACTATAAACACTCCAAAATAAAACTTAGAGCAGAGAGATAAAAACGATGATTATAATAATGTAATAAAATCAGCGGTTTTCGAAATGGGATCCTCAGAGATAGAATATTTATACCGGGGGCGCTCAATAAATACGGTCTTATAAAATCGGATATAATTAAAAAAAAGTAAGGGGTGAAACGATCGTGATTTTGGCACCGTTTTGCCATCATTATTATTTTAGTTTCATTGTTGTCGTCTATAGCTTTTTGAAGGTCTTCGTAAAAAGTATTGATTTCAGTATCAGTTGCTTTTTCAGTTGGTTAAAACATAAGCCTGCACAATCGTTATTCTGGTTTCTGAGTTTAGTTTGAAGATCATGCATGTAACCCTGTCCGAGATGCATAAAATCCCAAATATCTGAAACTAGAAATTAACGACGAAATATTCGAACAAATCTCGAAATTCGAGTATTTTAAAGTAAAACGATCTTTAACCGAACCTAACCCAAACACCTAATTTAAAAATAGAAACTTATTTCCCTCCTTGCCCTATTCATCTAATTTCTTTTGCAGATTCTTTACTCAGATTACTGCAATATAGGTTTGGTATTCTTACACTTCTGAGAGAATCTCTAGATTTTTCAAAAATATGTTTCAATATGAAATCTAAATCCTAATATGATATGTACGGTTAACCTAACTTATAGCCAAAAAAAAAATCATCATATAAAAAATATACATTTATTATCACTTAATTATATTTTACAATTTTTACAGCTTTTTTGGCATTTTACTTCTTCGTTGATCAATCGCTTTAAAGAACTGAGCAGAATTAAGTAAATTTACCACCAACCTGAAACACAAAACATGCATGATTAGAAGAAAGATAAATTTTCATAGAAATTTTTATGGTTACAAAAAACGACATATTTTCCTAATATTCTTAAGTATGTCTTAGAAATAGAAAACACTTTTACACACGCTATATTTATACTGAGGCAAGTTTAAGACAAATCGTTATAATACTACAAATTGGCATATTTATGTTTCGTGGACCTTAAAAAGGCATTTGAGAGTGTCATAATACAGGACAATATCCATTTATTATATGCCAGAGAGATACCTCTAGAATTAAAACAATCAAAAATATAGTATTTTTACTACAAAAACGTTATTACGTAGGTCAAAATTTTTGACGTAAGAGAACTGTCAAAACATTAGAACGTGACTTTTCATTATTAGATATGTTTATTATAAACATGGCAATAATTAAAAGACACATTCTAATGTTTTGACAGTTCTCTTACGTCAAAAATTTTGCCTTCGTAATAACGTTTTTGTAGTAAAAATACTATAACTACCGGAACAACACAATAAAACTAAAAGTAGAGGAAGAACTAACTGACTCAATTGAAGCTGGCAATGGGATCATGGATGAAATAATAAAAATAAGAACTAAAAAAGAATACGAAATGGGAGAAAAACAATTTAAAATAATTTGCTATGCAGACGATGCAATACTAATCTCTCAAAATGAAGATTATTTACAACGTATGCTGCACCAATTTAATGTAACGAACAGAAAATTTAAAATGTTAATTTCCCCAAAAAAACACAAAATGCATGGTTATGACAGCAAATCTACCAAGATGTAAATTAGAGCTGGAGGGTCATATAATAGAATAAGTGATGATATTGTGATCCCTAAATATCTAAACTTCAAACTACGGAAGGCTCGAAACAAAAGTGGAAGATCAAGTTAATAAAGCAAACAGAGCCGCAGCCGCAGGTTGCCTTAGTGAAACAATATTTAGAAATAAAAATATCGGAAAAGAAATGAAAAGCAGAATTTACAAAACAATCATCACACCCGTAATGACATACGCGGCAAAAACACCACCTAACACAGAGAAGACAAAAATAATTCTAGAAACAGCAGAGATGAAAACCCTTCCAAAAATCTATGGTAAGACTTTAAGGGACAGAGCTAAAAATGAAGGATATGCCAGGTAGAAAACATTTATAACTGGGTAAGATACCGAAGAGTAGAATGGAACGACCACATAAGCCGAATAACAACAAATAGAATAGTAAGGACGGCGATTGACGGTTCCCAATAGGAAGACTATCAGTGGGAAGACCACGAAAACAATGGAACAACAATTTACTGGAGGCATATTGAAAAAAAAAACAAACAGAGTTATGTCTACATAAAATAAGAAGAAATCGAAAGCACTTTGTAATGTTCTCTAAATATTCTAATCCTTGCCTTGTATCCATAATGTATGACTTGGATTAAACAGTTCTCTCCTCATATATATTTTTGAAAATTTGTAGCATCCATCTGAATACCTTCTGGAACTCAGTGTATCTATTTAAATCTTCATTTTGGATTTACCAAATATCTTTTCACCATTTTGTATTTTGTGTAGGCAAGTTTATATCTGGTTTCTCAGATTTTTTTTTAAATATAGTTGTAGCCAAATAGATTTTCACAATTTTCAAAATGTAAAACAGGGTTGTGTCTTATATTGTACATTATTACTTGGTTACTTTCATCGACTGTAATTACAGACAGAACTTGTTTTTAATACATTTTCTGTCATAAACAAATAAAAATTGCTCATTATTATGTAAAATTTAGGCAATTTAGCTGGTTTAACATCAAATTGTGTCTGTACGATCTTATTTAAAGCTAGCGTATAGGCCTGGAAGAGGCCTATCTCCAGCAGCGGACGAACACAGGTTGAAGAAGAAGAAGAAGAAGAAGAAGAATAGTCTTTTAACTGTTGTTTCCGACGGAGCAGAGTCAAAGTAACACTTAAGCGCTGGTTTCCTCGAAAGAGGTGCCGAAAAACTGAGACCGTAACAATGCGATGAATGACGTCATAGAAAACTGTACCATGCAAAACATTAGCGGTGGTTTCCAAGGATGCGTTGGAAGCCACCCCTTGCTGAGCTTGCACATTCCATTACCCCAGTGAAGAATCTTGAATTTTTCACCGTAACCTGACGTAATTCATCGCAGTGCTACGGTCGCAGTTTGTCGGTGCCGCTTTCGAGGAAACCAGCGCTTTAGGTCCGCTTGCTCATTCGGAGTTCAACTCAAGTACAGCGCAATAATCGAGTTCAAGGCATGAAGTTCGTTGTACGGTGGTACGCACTTCATGCCTTGAACTCGGTAATGGCGCTGAACTTGAGTTGAACTCCGAATGAGCAAGCGGGCCTTAGTCATTGCTTTGTTGAAAAGTATTTTTTCTACGAGCGTGCAAAAATGTCTACTTTCGCGAACGTGTTTTAGTTTAGAATGTTTTACTTTTCCGCATTACTTTTCCGCACTACTTTTCCACACTAAATTTAGATATTTTAATATAGCCTTAAAATAATTATAATACGAACAATTAACTAATATTTAGATATTATTTACTAATTTATTTCAAATGTATCTTATTGTGTTCATGTTTTAATGAAATTAACGCGGCAATTCGATGAAAAAAAATTATTTTGACATAATATTTGAAAGTCAAATCAGTAGACAATAACAGTGGTTTTGAATCTTCGTCTTGGAAACCAAGATCGTGGTCATGCTAACCAATTATTCTGAAAGTTCGGTTTTCACAACCTTGTCAACGAATTAATTTGTGTATGTATTTTAAGTAGTAATTGCACAAGAGCTCTAAAACTATTGAATTTTTCCCGAGTGTCACTTTGGAAGTTTTAATTTCACGAGCCGAAGGCGAGTGAAATTATGTCAAAGTGTCACGAGGGCAAAAATTCTATATTAATTTTAGAGTTCGAGTGCAATTTGTTGCGATTATTTCATGAATAAAACTGTTCAAAACCAAAATTTTATTGTAATTTATATATGTAAGTACCAATTAGTGAAATTAAACACACAGTTGTTATAAATATGTATTTGACGGTTGAAAGTCATCACTTTTATAATTTTTAAAACATTTGTCATTAATGTCACTGAATGTATTTTTTCGTAGCAACGAAGGGCATCTGACGTAATATGCTTAACGACGGGAGATTATCAAAAATTATCACCTTAATTTGCATGTCTGTAGCTTTCTATTGGTCAGAATCTCCTATGAATGAAATAATCATATTAATTAAATTAATTGATTAAGATTTGGTCATTTTTTAAATGCTCGTAGAAAAAATATTGTTCCTAACTCTTGCATAAACTCCCACTTCGCGTCGTTCGGCAAACTGCAGTGGCGTGCAGAAAAGTATGACATTCTGCACTTGTTAGGAAAATAACTATATTAATATTAAGACGATATGTTTTTTCAACACCATAAATTTCATCTTTTTCGTGACGTTTGAAAGTTACTACTTTCCAAATTTTACTTTGATTTGTCATTAGTGACGCCATATTAGTGGTGTGGTATACAATCTTTAAATTTTCAAGTATTTCATTTTATAATTGATGGATTCGACCGTTACTTGATGGAAGTTCATGTTATCTCACAATAAAACACTGAAAAACGTTTGTTTTTCTATACTTCCACAAAATTTATCACAACTATGTTATTACTACAGCTCTTTCGGCAAAGTGCCTTTCTCAAGTGATATATTTTACAATGTGTTTGCCTTTTTAAGTCTTTAACTGAAGAGGTTGAGGTTCATTTTATGTTTTTATGAAAAATATAAAAAATTACCTGGGTTCCATCCGCCACCACTAGTCGTTACAACTCTGACAACTTTGAAAGCTGGTGGTGGGGGAGCTACATATCCAACGCCTCCGCCATATCCAATGCCTCCTCCATAACCTCCTCCATATCCATAACCTCCTCCAACACCGTAACCGCCTCCATAGCCACCGCCGTTAACGATCTTGATGATTTTGACTGGTGGTGGTGGTGGTGGTGGTGGTGGTGGTAGTGGTAGAGGTGGGGGTCCAGCACTTATTATTTTGACAATTCCAACACCTCCTCCAATACCTCCTCCAATGCCTCCTCCGTAGCCCCCATATCCACCATATCCGCCTCCATAACCACCTGGATATCCACCTCCATAACCACCTGGATATCCACCTCCATAACCACCGCCGCCATATCCATAGCCACCTCCATAGCCACCGCCGTAGACTCCAGCTGAAACAGAAAGAGCATTAAAAAGGGATTAGGAAAATATATTTTAAATTATGTTGTTATAAAACTCATCAACGAAGTCTCATGTGGGAGATAATTCTTTTTTTAAAGTCTGGGCCCAAGGTCTATAAGAATATTATACTGTAGTGCCTCATTATATCTCCAAGGTACGCTATTTTCCTGGATTTGCCGAAATATGTGTAATGATAAAAATATATAATTAAAAAATATTTTAATTTTAATTTTAAAATATTACCTTGGCTATAGGCTGCCAAAACTGCGAATACCAGTGCCCCCAGGAAAGCCTAAAAATTGTTTTTCAAATATTATTAACAGTTTAAACTTAATAAATTTATGGTAATAAGAATAAAATATATGTATACTTAAATTAAAATTAATATAACAAAAACAAATTTTAAACAAAACACAGATTCGAATTTAATAGTATAATTTATGTAGAGAAAGTTAGGAAACTAACAGATTTTAATACTGGTTTCAAGAGAACGAGAAAAAACATATTTACTTAATTATTATAGCAGTTTATCCTGCTTTTATTGTTTGTGTTATTGTTATATTTTGTGTTATTGTTTGTGTTATATCTGCTATTCAACAAATAACACATGATCAATTTGCGTGATTTAACCTCTACATGAATTTAAGTCCAAAAGAAATTTTCATTATCATTAGAGTTGAATTCTATTGCTTCATCATATTTACTTTCGGTGATCAGAAGTTTTCAACTTTTAACGTGAAAATTTTGTCTAAAATAACTTATTTATTCAAAAATTATTATGTATTAGATCGCTTATTATTAATAGAAGAGCTTCGAACTTAAAATAAATAAGTTGATTGAAATTTGCCAAGGACATTAACGCCAAGTTTCTAAAAATTTTAAGAAGAACACAGGAAATTATTATAGAATCATAATAGTATATTATGCAACGAGCATTTAATGATGGTCATTATGATGCGAGTAAGACGAATAAGAAACGAGCCGCGTAGCGGCGAGTATATAGATTACGAGCTTCATAATGATAATTAAATGCAAATTGTATACATGATTTTATCTATGATCATTCACAACAAAAAAATATTCAAATTTATTAATTTTGTAACTGACAAACTTTTAAATTAGTCAGTTTGTTTACATAGTGAGAACTGTCAAAGCGTATGTATTTGACTCGACATTAGTCACAGTGCGCGTGCCACCTTTATCGCGAATGTCATGTCGCGATTATATTGGTTAAAAATCTGTATCATCATGAAAATCTGTATCATAATGAAGTTCATTATTAGTCTGGCCTGATTATCGGAGAATAGGCCATTTTTGGGAAAAGTTATTTACCAGCAATTTTATTGCTGGAATCGAATTATAAGATCCTATATATTAATAATATAGGTATGCAAAGTCCTCAGATAGTGTGCTACTTTTTTTATAAACAAAATGGCGCCCGAAAATCGTGTTTTTTTCAATTATAGCTCTATAACTCCGAAGATTTTAACTTTACAACAAAAACACTCAAATAAAAATTTACCGTGATTAAATTCTGCATAGAGACGTGTTTTTGCGGATCTGCTCCGACGAAAATTTTCCTCGGAAAATGCGGGTTTTCCCAACAAAATCTTTAATTTCCAAAGAAAGTTTTAGATAAGTAATTATCTACCAATAATTAAATAATTTGGTGACTTAAAAGCCTTCTTGGTTTAGATTATAGTTCCAGAAGCTGGTGAAAATTAAACTAATATTTTAGCAACAATTCAATTGTTAATTAATAATTTATGGTCGCAATAATAACCAAAATAATTATGATACACTGATCAAAATTTGAAATCTTATAAAGACGAGATGCCTATTTAACATTTTGTCGACAAAATATAATTTTTTTGCAAAATCTTTAAATGTTTAAAAAAAATAGTTATAAACAAATTAACGTTTCTCAGAAAGTTTTTATTATATTATAATTTTAAAAAATAGCTAAAATGCGTATTTCAAATATCTTGAAAATGAATGCTTTAAAACTTTTTTGCAACCATTTTCAAAAAGTTATGAAACAGCAAAATAAACATACGATTACTACGGTGTTTATAATTTTTTTAAATTCTTTCAAAGCGTATAAGTGAGTTTAAAGTACAAGCTAATTATTTACAAAAAAATATCGATTACCAGTTGAATGGTTATATTTTAATTAAAGATTATAAATATATCTTTTTGTAATTTACATGGGTGAAAGTAGACTAATACAGTACTGTAGCTAAAATTTTCACTCGGAGCGACGACCGGCCGTGCAACGTACACTTTTAATAAATAATGTATGCTGCGTGTCAGTCGCTTCGAGTGAACATTTTAGCTCCGACTCTGTATCAGGCCTACTTTTGCGCTAAAAATTACAAAAAAAAGTATTTTTAATCTTTGATTAAAATATAACCATTGCACTAATTTTTGACATTCTTTGTGAGTAATTAGTTTGTACCATAGATTCACATTTAAGCTTTGAAACAATTAAAACAAATTATAAACAACGGAGAAATCGTATATTTATTTTGCTGTTTCATAACTTTTTTGCAAATGGTTGTAAAAATTTTTTAAAGCATTCATTTTCAAGACCTATGAAATACGCATTTTAAGTATTTTTTAAAATTAGAATATAATAAACAATTTCTGAGAAATGTTAATTTGTTTATAACAATTTTTTTAAACATTTAAAGATTTTGCAAAAAAATGAAAAAATTTATATTTTGTCAACAAAATATTAAATAGGCATCACACCTTTATAATCTTTCTAAGTTTGATCAATGTCTCATGGTTATTTTGGTTGTTATTGCGACTGTAAATTGTTAATTAACAATTGAATTGTTGCTAAAATATTCGTTTCATTTTCACCGGCTTTTGAATTTATAATCTATACCAAGAAAGCTTTTATTTCACCAAGCTATATAATTATTGATAAATAATTACTGGCCCAAAAAATTTATTTGAAAATTCGAGATTTTGTTGGGAAAACCCACATTTTCCGAGGAAAATTTTCGTCGGAGCAAATCGGGAAAATCTTGCCACTATGTAGAATTAAATTGGGGTGAATTTTTATTTGAGTGTTTTTGGTGTAAAGCTAAAATCTTCCGAGTTATAGAGCAATAATTGAAAAAAAATACGATTTGTCGGCGCCATTTTGTTTATAAAAAAAGTAGCACACAAAAAAGTAGATATTATTTAAAATCTTTTGGACCATTACAAACTAAAAAGGTCTTTTGTAATTTTCCTCTTTGAGTTGATCGTTTTTGAGTTATAAACAATTTAAAACTGAAAAAAAGAACAAAAGATGAGCGACTGTCAAGCCTTAACAATATAAGTAAAAAATACCAATTTTAAAATTACAAAGTGCCTTAATTCATGTTCAAACCTTATTCTATGCAGTTCTTGATAAGTATTTCAGATTTATTTCATTTTAAAAAAGGGTTTTTAGTTGTTAATGCCCGCCCGCCCGTCTTCCCATAAGGAATCTTCCTCATTACCCATTAAAAAATATATTATTATTTTAGAATAAAACATGGCAAATCGGGATCTGATAGAAGAAGGTTTGAACTTGAATTTAGGTACCTACTTGATGATTACAGAAATAATGTTTACAAAAAACTTGTGTTTTTGATCCTTGAAAATCGTCATCTTTCGTTCTTTTTTCAGTTTTAAATTATTTATTAACTCGAAAATAATCAACTTAAGACAAAAATCACAAAGGGCCTTTTTTTGTTTAGAATGATCTAAAAAATCTGAAATATCTGTCAGGGTCGATTTTTTTTTTAATTTATAAAAAAATGTCATTTTTTAGTTATTAATTAATTATAGTCAGAACAAAATTATATCGTAACGATATTGTTTTTTATAATTGTTAACATAATATTACCTATCCAATAATTTTTATTTATTAAACAGATCGGCGCAGATCGACCTTATGTCGGATCCTCTACTAATATAAAAGATCTCACAAGCAAAGGGAGTAAAGCTCAAAAATCTACTAATATTAAAAACAGTCACATAAGTAAACTACCAAACCGAAGACCACGTGGACGCCCTCGGATTCGTTGGCGACATAATATAGCAGGATACCTTAAAGCTATGGGTTTGGAGAATTGGATGGAGAGTGCTCAAGACAGAGAGGAATAGAGGTAAGTTGTCGAATCGGTGCAACCAGATCGGTCGGTAGAAAGTAACCAAATGAATTTTACAGTACCCACTGACAACAATTGAAACAACACAAAACTTGAACAACTTACCCACTATATATAAAGAATTAATACTAACCAAAACTTGCTTGACTCTACACGATCACAAATAGAATGATCAACTGGAATCAGAATAAAGGAAGAAATAATTAACCAAACTTAGTTGTGAGGTAAATATATTCGCGGAAGCATTAGAAACATTAACATATTAAGCGTAGACTCGGCATACTCACCAAAAAAGCGTAACGCGGAAACAGCATGGAAACAGTCGATCGGTGGTCTATCTATCTCATTTAACCAAACGATCCTGCACATGTGACTGACAAAGGTGGCTAGACCTCTCAATCCTATGTCGACGTTACACCCCTATGCATTGAGTGGCATATCCCTTGCCAAGTCTATCCTTTTACGTGTCTCTGATTAGAAAGCACGAAATTAGGCATTAAGGTGAACCAATTAAGGATACCAATTAGCAACCGACGTGACGTTATGCGGACGACACAGTGATTATAACCGACAATTTGGAAGATCAGCAGTTATTATTAGATAGGGTGAATAGCATAGGTAAAATCTATGGCCTCAACATCTATGGTTCAACATTTTGAAAACGAAATATATGGCCATTAGCAGAAACCCTCCAGAAGACCCAATAATATGCATAGGTGACGATCGTATAAAATGCGTGAAAACTTTTAAATACCTTGGCACCACAATCAATGACCAATGGGACCCACATGAAATAAAAACCCGAATACAAATGGCAAGCCAATTTCTAAATACGCTACAGAATGGTCAAGTGCTACATATGGTCCATCTTGCTTTATGGCATGGAAACGTGGACTTTGAAAATAACATCAGTCAACAAACTGGAAGCATTTGAAATGTGGTCATTGAGAAGAATGATGCGCATACCGTGGGTGGATAGAGTTCGAAACGATGACGTCCTTAAGAAAGCTGGCGTGGAAAGAGAACTATTTAGATTATTTAAGAAACGTAAGATTAATTACCTTGGACACATATTAAGAAGAGCAAAATATGAAATACCACAGTTAATCCTACAAGGGAAGATCGAAGGTGGGAGAGGAGTCCGCCGCAAACAACTATCCTGGTTAAAGAATATTAAAGAATGGACAGGAATACACAACACAGACGAGCTGTATGACGCCGACCTCAAGAACAGAACCTTATGTAACAGAACCGTAATGATATAGTGTATGGCATGTTAAGAAGAAGAAGAAGTTGTGAGGTGGAAGTCACGAGGTCATAGAAAATAAAGAAAAAAAAAAGAATTACTTTAAACAAGAATTAGTCAAAATATCCATATACTAGTTTAGATAACCCAATTTATGAATAAAAAACGAAAACAAATATAATAAAATAATAAATGAAAAATAAGAAGTAATCTATATTAATTAATAATAAATAACACGTCAATCTAAATTGAATTTACGATTGATTACTGTAAACTTTGCACACTATTTTTACTATTTTCTTCACTAACTAATCACTACAATTAAAAACGTAATGGTAATTTCGAATATTTTTTACCTTCATTTTAGTGAGTTTACTATTTAGATTAAAAAACTCGACTATACTTTTCTTCAGAAGCCATTCGGTTTATATACCTACCAAATTCAACTAATGCATGCCCCCTTAGTTGACATGACAGGTCAACGATATTACCAAATTTTTGATATTTTGAATAATTTTGCTGTTTATTTACAAATGTCATGATTTTTGTTGATGTTTCTTAGATTAAAGTAATAAATTAGACTTCTATCACCATTTTTACCGGTACGACCGCAGACTCATTTATTGATGCACCTCGATTTCACTTCTTTATTGTCATTTTAATGGGGTGATTGGTTTCAAAAGTTTCTTCTTTTTGGCAAAAAAAGGAGCAATTCTCTAACATACCTAGCTTCTGACGGATGTTGCAAACTTTTTGTGATGTAGTGTAGCGTAAAATAGTTTTACATTTGAAGGTAAGTTTTTTAGATTAATTATTGACACTGAATTTTTAATTGTAAGGTTGCTGCCTTGATTTTTGTAATAATATATAATATACAACCGTACGTTACAGTACCATCAATAGTGATGGGGTGGAATAAACTTTTATCTTTTTTTTAATGGAACAACCAGTATATTTTTACATTTCCGAGGGCATCGAAGGTTTTACAATGTTATACGGAATGGTATAAAAGATCATTGCAATTTTTTAAATAATTTAGTAGCAAAATTAATACCCCGTAGAATTGTTGTGATTTGATATAAAACAATCTATTTATATTAAAGCGATTTTTACTTATACATTAGTATATACTATTTACTATTTACATTAGTATATATATTTACTTATACATAGAAATATTTCATTTTGGTATATAGGGTTGATCGAAACTCGGAATGAAAATTTTCTGAATGAGAGTTTTCTTAAATAAAACATTCTGCATTTTAGTAATATAACGAACTTTTAGCTATTTTATGGTACTTAATTATTTCTTAATTTCCTATACCTAGTTGCTTTAATTTGTCAGTTATTCGTGATTCTTTGATGGCCGGTTTCACCAACGACAAATAGTAGTTTATTCGATGAATAAAGTTATTTGACCAATAAAACTGACAAACATATGTTTCACGAACGTCAAATAAGACTTAATTTATTTATTTATCAAATAAATATGAATTCTTCGAATAAACTGATAATTTAACCTCGCTTTAAATATCGTCAATTTAACTTTAAATTATCAAAATTGTATTGAAACACAATAACAATATAATCGCCTAATTTTTATTCGACGAATAATCATTCAACGATTTATTTGTTGTTGGTGAAACCGGCCCTTATCCAAACATTAATATTGCGACAACAATTAGGTGAAATTTTGTTAGGTTGGCCACAAAGATATTAAATCAAAAATAATTTTTAGCAAATAAGACATAATAATCTAAAGTGATCCTTAATTTGTTAATATTAGATGGGATATCAAAAGACATGTATTTACATATATGATATATAATGTATTTACTTAACAAAAATAAGAAAATTTAGTTTATAATAAATGGTTAAAATGCCCCACAGTCTACTGAAATGTTACATTTAGGGTTGCATTTCTTAGAGGAGTCAATTTTATTTTTTTAATGTGAAGGGGGGAACAGTAGAAGCTTAAGTTCAAGTTTGTGGGTCGCCACCCCTTTCCCCCGGCCGCCATCTTGGAAAAAGGGGTGCAAAAGGCTTTCGCGCTGTATCTCGTAAACTAGCAGCTCTATACAGAAAATTTAATTACACATAAAATATAGCAAACTAAATTTTCCATAATTTTTTATTATTTACTTTTCAAGCAACCAACAAAAAAGTTATAAACAAAAATAAGATAAAATTTTGTAACAAGTTTCCTTTTGGAAATTATAACTTTTTTTCCGTTCATTTTACAATAAAATGACATAATAGCAATTTTGTAGAGTTTTTCAACTAACAATTTCCAGTATAAAGTTGTTTAATATTATTTAATTATCTTGGTTTAACAGCTCTCCAAACTTAACCAGATTCTCGAATGCTCATAGGGATACAATAAGAACAAAACGTTAGGCTTACTATTACTAACTACTTATTCTATCTATAAATTTTTATTCATACAATTTATTGTGATCTTAATTTTCCTATGCTATTAATAAACTATTTTTGCACCTTTTCCATTGGCATTATTCACCTTTACACCAATATGCCTTTACACCAATAGAACGACCCTGTATTAAGAATCATAGGAGCCACTTTGTTATTGATGGTGGTTTGCAGATACATAAAGTGGGTTGGGAGAGAAATTCCTTTTTTAAAAACATTCTCGATAAGTATTAGTGGAGTCACTGAAGGTGGATATGAGCTATTACCTCCGATTTCGTTCAACCTCAATCGATTTGCATGAAAATTGGTGAGTGGTTAGAGGATATCTCAAGGAACAAAGGTGACATGGTGCCAACTTGCGCTTTTACCCTGGGGATGGATACCACCCCTTCTCGGGGTGAAAATTATTTTATTAAAAATAACCCCATAATTAGATAGGGGGACAAATTCTAAGCAAAATTTGTTATATAAAGTTATTAAAATAAATCAAAACTTTTTAAGTTATTAAAGATCAAAAATTTTAATTTTTTGTAAGAAAAATGCATGTTTTTAACCGATTTTTCATAGATAACTCAAAAACTATAAGTTTTTACAAAAAAGTTATTATAAACAAAATTGAAGCTAATAAAAAATTAAATAAACTCCTTACTAAAATACCTTTTAGTATTAACTAAAAGTGAGTTATAGGTAATTGAATGCATATTTTTTTCGGCGAGTAGCCAAATCTAAGTATTCAAGCTTAAATTACGGGAAAATGGTGTATTTTATAAAATAAACTTATTAAACATTAGTGAAAGTACTTAGAAATACCTATCAAATGAGATATAGGCTATTGATTATATTCGAAATAAGATAGCTAAAAGGAACTACAACGTTAACGGGGTTTTATTATTTCATATGGTCAATGGACATCTATATATGAAAAAACCGCGGAGTGCTACCATTTAAAGGGGTGCGTTTTTGAGAAATGGGTGAATTAGTCCCTGGGCACAGGTTACATTAGGGTGAGTTCTATGCACTTTTGGTACAAACATATCTACATAAAAATTGTTCCTGGTTAAATTTCCTATCTAAATATCACTTTATAAAGTCAATGATACTTTTTTTTACAAAAATATATTCAAAAGAAAAAGCACAAAGAAACCCAAAAGAAAGAAATTTTGTTTATTGTCCTATAACTTTTGTCCATCAGGATATAAGTATAGACATTACTTTACAGAAAACAAATCTGCCTATTTCTTCTTTAAAATGCTGTTTAGTAGAGGTAATTAGGATTTATAGTTTTCGAAATATGATTTTTCAAATTTCGCCACTCACAGCAATTTTGGGCAAGTTTCCTTGTTATTTCGCAAATATTGTTCTGTAACTATTTTCTACGTAACTTTAGGTATATGCAACGGTACACGTAATAGGAATAGAAGTCAATTACTTTTAAAATGGTCTACTGTATATCGTTGTACGACTTTTTTTAAAGAGATTATGGTTTTTCAAGGTTTTATACTTTTAACGATTTTTTATAATATAATATAAAAATAAAATAACATTATTATATAATATATTATATATTATATAATATTATATTATATATAGTATATATAATATTATTAATATATTATATATTATATAATACCTAATACAAAAAGATATTATTTTTACATTTTTTACGATTATTTTTGAAATTTGTCATTATAACTTTTTTTCTTGTACATGAATATACTATATATTGCTCAATAAAGAGGGCTTACTTTCTGTTCTTTAAAATGGTGTAACATCTACATTTAAATAATATGTAATGGAAACCGAGTGATTCTTTGATATTTGTTTACCTGTATTATTTAATATTATTTCTTTTACAAAAATTACATAAACATTAGTCTTAGAAAACATCACTTTAGCTAAAATTATTTAAACGTTGACATTTAAAAAATTTTCAAAATCAAAGTCCATCTCTTGGTTATTATTAGCTTCAATAACTTCCTCTGACACCTCATGAACAACTAATTCCTATCTTCCTACAACCGCAGTTTTTTTACATCCTTTGGTACATTTACATGCTATTTTTTCAAGCAAAGCTTGTGGTGCAGGAGCTTTGACAATAAATATTGGAATTAATCCATATTTTGAAGTTTGCCCGACCGAGTCAAGTGGATCCAAAGTATTACCTATAAAAAATAAGCTTCAATCATAACACACAATCACATAAAAAGTTATAATGGGGAATTTAAAAAATAATCCTAAAATCAAAAAGCTTTGCAAGTACTTATTACATTTTGAAAAAGCATATCTTATTCAAAAATAATCCTATAATTTTTTATAATACACCATTTTAAAGTAAACAGAATAAGCTATCTTTTTTATTATATAATATATACCTAAATGTAGAAAAAAAGGTTATAATGGGAAATTTACAAAATAATCGTAAAAAATATAAAAACTCAATAAAAGTATAAAGCCTTGAAAAAGATAACCTCTTTAAATGAAGTCGTACAACATTATACAGTAGAATATTTTTAAAGGTAATTGATTTCTATTCCTCTTACATGTACCATTGCCTATGCCTAAAGTTACGTAGAAAAAAGTTACAGAACAAGATTTGCGAAATAACAAGGAAAATTGCCCAAAATTGCTGTGAGTGGCGAACTTTGAAAAATCATATTTCGAAAACTGTAAATCGTAATGACCGCTACCAAACATCATTTTAAAGACAAAATATGTAAGTTTTTTTTCTGTGAAGCAATGTCTATACCTATATGCCTGTGGACAAAAGTTATGGGACAAAACAAAATTCCTTTCTTTTGGGTTCCTTTGTGCTTTTTCTTTTAAATATATTTTTGTAAAAAAAAAGTATCTTTGACTTTAAAAAGTTAAATTTAGATAGGAAATTTAACCAGGAACACTTTTTATGTAGACGTGTTTGTAACAAAAGTGCATAGAACTCACCCTAATATAACGTGTGCCCAGGGACTAATTCACCCATTACTCAAAAACGCACCCCTTTAAAGGGTAGCACTCCGCGGTTTTTTCATATATAGAGATTCATTGACCATATGAAATAATAAAACCCCGTTAACGTTGTAGTTCCTTTCTATAGTACATAATCAATATCCTAATACCGAACAAGTTAATAGCATTAAAATTTATGCTCCAAAAATTTTTCAAACTATATCTTTTAAAAAATTTTCCAAAAAATGTTATCGTTTTTTTTTTTAATAACTCAGTTAATTTTTAAGATATCACGTTCACCTAAAAACGGTTTGAAAGGTAATTCTAAAGGCTATTAAAATGCTTTGAATTTAATCTTTTAAACCCCTTACTTTTTTAAAAATCAAAGATTAAATGGCCACGGTTACATGGTTCTCGCAGCAAAATTTAAGCTTTAAACGTTTTTATCTCGGTTATTTTTCACCCTATGGAAATGGTAAAACAGGTATAAGATTTGAGATACAAAAAACTAATATTTGGTTAATTACCATTTTTTACGCATATTGAGTAATTTTATAGTTATTATCAAAAGGAAATTAAAATGACGATAATTTTAAAAATTCTGATTCTTTTAAATTATATCTTTTTCTCAAAAATATGCATTCTAAACCGGTGAAAATTGCTAAATGCATTACTTATACTAATAAATACAAAGAAATTTTTACCCGTGTTGAGCTGCCCCCCCCCCCCACTTGCAAAAATTAAAAAACAAATAGCCCTGATTTATGAGCTATTTATGAGCTCTCATATTCCGCAAACTAAAAATTTTGAGCTCGTTCCACTGAGCAGGAATTTAATACCCTAGTGGGGGGTCTGAGTCAGCCCCCCCCCCACTACTTAAAAATAGGAATATTGAATCGGTTTTTGCGGCAGATTTACGAGCTATTTATGAGCTCTTGAAATTATATAGTTTCGATTTTTGAGCTCATCCCCTTCACCCCCAAACAACCCTTTAATTGATTTAACTTTAGAGAAAGATGCTGAGGAAACTTAAAATATATCGTATTGCGGATATAATTCATATAGCTTATATACTCTAAGAATAAACTATTAAATCAAGAGCATTTCGATTATTGAGCTACAACCCCTTCGCAAGAAAACCACCCTATCTTCCCGGCTTAAGAGAAAGTTGTACTTAAAATGCATTAAACTAATTATTTGGCGACTACATATCATTTAATAATTTATAAGCTTCCAAATTACGCGCATTTAGATCAGCAGATTGCAATTTATTTTGTATAGTGCAGTCACTGAAGGTAAAAATCAACGATTACCTTCAATTTCGGTGAACCTTCATCGATTTTCACGAAAATTGGTCAGTAGTTAGAGGATACGTCAAGAAACAAAGGTGACATGGTACCACCTTGCGCCTTTACCCTGAGGGTGGATACCGCCCCTTCTCGGGGGTGAAAATTATTTTATAAAAAATAAATGCACAAATCAATAAAAGAACAAATTAAAAGCAAAATTTATTATATAAAGTTAATAAAATAAGTCAATACTTTTTAAGTTATTAAAGATCAAAGATTTTAATTATTTGTGAAAAAAATGCATGTTTTGAAATAGTATATTGTGCAACAAGTGCAGAAAGGTACTAATTTCTCACGAGTTTGAAAAGTTGCGGTACGAGCGCAAGCGAGTGCCGCAATTCAAACGAGTGAGAAATTACCTTTCTGCACGTGTTTCACACTATACTTTTTCTACAAGCACAGTTTTTCCTAAAAATAAAAATCACAATTTCCAAACGACGATTAATTATAATAGGTACCTATGTGATAAATTTTAAACTGTATTTAATTAATACCTACTAATCAATTTAAATTCCTTATACCTAAATAAATTGCACAGAAATCAGTTAAAAAATTAATGCACTGCCTTAATTTGTTTAAATTTAAACAATTATTACACATTATTGACATTATATTTATGCAGTCACGGATTTACACAAAACCTACTTTATTCGACGTCTCTTGCACAGGTTGCTAAATCCTTATTGGTTATTTGATAATTATAAAATGTTTAATAAGAATAAAATTGTAAAATAAAACAGTTGTAACATCCATAATTTAGTTTCTATGCTATAGTTAAATATAATAATTGTCTTATAGGTTATATATTTGTCTAAAGTTTAACCACGGATGTAAACAGAATATAACGTTACTAGAATGCGGTAGTCCACGGATGTAAACAGAATATAACGTTACTCAGAATGAGGTAGTCAACTGTGCAGAAAAGAACTTTGCGGCACAGAAACGTCACTTTGCGGCACAGAAACGTCACTTTTCTGCACACTAATGTCAAATATCTTATACTGTGAGAAAATATCAAGTTTGCTAACATAAAACCGTGCAGAAAAGTGCACTTTGAATAGTGGTTGTAGAAAAAGGTTTTTTGTAAATCACTGAAAAACTTTAAGTTTTTACAAAAAATTTAATAATAGTTTAATTCGTATAGCTTATATTCTAAGAATAAACTCTTAAATCACGCGTCTTTCGATTATAGAGCTACAACCCCTTCGCAAGAAAACGACCCCATATTCCCGGCTTAAGAGAGAGTTGTTTTTAAAATAATTTAAATTAATTATTTGGCGACTACATATCGTTTAATAATTTATGAGCTTGCAAAATATACGCATCTCAATTATTGAATTGCCATTTTCTTTCTATAGTGCAGTCACTGAAGGTAAAGATCAACTAGTACCTTCGATTTCGGTAAATCTCCATTTATTTTCACGAATTGACAATAACAACTTGGGGTTTTAGCCTGGGGTATATGTCACCCCTTCTCGGGAGTGAAAATTAATTTATTAAAAATAACCCCACAAATCGAGAGAGGGACAAATTGTAAGCAAAATTTGTTATATAATGTGATTAAAATAAATCAATACTTTTTGAGTTATTAAAGATCAAATATTTTAATTTTTGGAAAGAAAATGCATGCTTTAGAGCGATTTTTCATAAATGACTCAAAAACTGTAAGTTTTTACAAAAAAGTTTTCATCACTAAAATTGAAGCTAATAAAAAATGTAATAAATTTCTTACTTGAAAAACCCTTTAATGTTAATTTAAAGTAAGTTATTGGTAATTAAATGTATATTTTTTTCCGCGACTGTTAAAATCTAAGGGTTCAAGCTTAAATAACGGGAAAGAGATGCATTTTATAACACTTAGGTACTAAATACTTGTCAAAGTACTTAGAAATACCTATGAAAAATAAGATGCAGAAAAAGTTGATAGTATCAAAATCCGCTCACCAATTTTCGTGAAAATGAATGGAGATTTACCGAAATCGAAGGTACTAGTTGATTTTTACCTTCAGTGACTGCACTATAGAAAGAAAAGGCAATTCAATAATTGAGATGCGTATATTTTGCAAGCTTATAAATTATTAAACAATATGTAGTCGCCAAATAATTAATTTAAATTATTTTAAGAACAACTCTCTCTTAAGCCGGGAATATGGGGTCGTTTTCTTGCGAAGGGGTTGTAGCTCTATAATCGAAAGACGCGTGACTTAAGAGTTTATTCTTATAATATAAGCTATACGAATTAAACTACTATTAACTTTTTTGTGAAAACTTAAAGTTTTTCAGTGATTTACAAAAAACCTTTTCAAAACATGCATTTTTTTCACAAATAATTAAAATCTTTGATCTTTAATAACTTAAAAAGTATTGACTTATTTTATTAACTTTATATAATAAATTTTGCTTTTAATTTGTTCTTTTATTGATTTGTGCATTTATTTTTTATAAAATAATTTTCACCCCCGAGAAGGGGCGGTATCCACCCTCAGGGTAAAGGCGCAAGGTGGTACCATGTCACCTTTGTTTCTTGACGTATCCTCTAACCACTGACCAATTTTCGTGAAAATCGATTAAGGTTCACCGAAATTGAAGGTAATCGTTGATTTTTACCTTCAGTGACTGCACTATACAAAATAAATTGCAATTTACTGATCTAAATGCGCGTAATTTGGAAGCTTATAAATTATTAAATGATATGTAGTCGCCAAATAATTAGTTTAACGCATTTTAAATACAACTTTCTCTTAAGCCGGGAAGATAGGGTGGTTTTCTGGCGAAGGGGTTGTAGCTCAATAATCGAAATGCTCTTCATTTAATAGTTTATTCTTAGAGTATATAAGCTATAGGAATTATATTCGCAATACGATATATTTTAAGTTTTCTCAGCATCTTTCTCTTAAGTTAAATCAATTAAAGGGTTGTTTGGGGGTGAAGGGGATGAGCTCAAAAATCGAAACTATATAATTTCAAGAGCTCATAAATAGCTCGTAATTCTGCCGCAAAAACCGATTTAATATTCCTATTTTTAAGTAGTGGGGGGGGGCTGACTCAGCCCCCCCACTAGGGTATTAAATTCCTGCTCAGTGGAACGAGCTCAAAATTTTTAGTTTGCGGAATATGAGAGCTCATAAATAGCTCATAAATCAGGGCTATTTGTTTTTTAATTTTTGCAAGTGGGGGGGGCCAGCTCAACACGGGTGAAATTTTTGTAAGGATTACTATAAATTTTAATTTTTGTGGAAATGACGTATGTTTTATTTTTCACTTTTTCCTAAAAAATTCGAAAGGGTTCTCTTAGTTTCATCATCACTTGTTTAATTTTGATGCTATTAACTTCTTCTGGAGCTCAATTGTTAGGTATTATGGAGTACTTTGATAAGTGTTTAGCAGGTATATTTTATAAAATGCATCGTTTTCCCGTTATTTAAGCTTGAATACTTAGATTTGAATACTCATCGAAAAAAATATACATTCAATTACCCATAACTCACTTTGAATTAACATCAGTTTAGTACTTTGAGCGAATAGTCTATTCAATTTTTTATTGTCTTCAATTGGTAAAAATAACTTTTTTGTGAAAGCTAATAGTTTTTGAGTTATACGTGAAAAAGTGCTTTAAAACATGAATTTTTTACGAAAAAATAAAATCTTTGATCTTTAATAACTCAAAAAGTATTGATTTACGTTAATAACTTAATATAACAAATTTTGCTTAGAATTTGTCCCTTTATCGATTTGTGGTATTATTTTTAATAAAATAATTTTCACCCAAGAAAAGGGGTGGCATCCACCCCCAGGGTAAAAGCGCAAGTTGGCATCATGTCACCTTTGTTGCTTAAGGTATCCTCTAAGTGCTCACCAATTTTCATGAAAATCTATGGAGGTTTAACGAAATCGGAGGTGAAAACCTTCAGTGACTGCACTATATGTTTGGTATGTGCAACAACATTATGGATTGTCTACAAGTATAGTATTTGATGGCTATATCGAAAATCCTGATATCGCAGGAACAAAGTCGTAGGAGCGCTTGCGTCGCACTACAAAGCAACAATCGACAGAGGTACAATTTGATAAGACATTATCATGGACATTACATGGTACTAACATTATCGCAAGAAAAAATTCTTGGGTAATGAAACGAACAAGGCTAACTTCATATGCCTTCTGAAGACTGCTCTATCAGAGGTGGGTTTTAGCGTCGACCAGGCTAAAATTGATGCAGATGCTGTCATCGTCCGTTGTGCGCTTGCTGCATCAAAGTCATATGATTCGGTAACAATCATAACAGAAGACGTCGACATCCTTGTCTTGCTCACGGCATTAGGAAGAAACCAATCTAATTTCTTTTTTAAGCCTTCAAAAGGGCGTACGTCCGAACAATTGTACTGTCCTTCAAGTTTTATATATGATGACGTAATTGCAGAGAATTTTGCTGTTTGTCCATGCCTTCTCAGGATGCGTCAGCACTGTGTAACATGGACAAAGTAAAATTCATAAAAATTTTGCAGAAGCATCCTGAGATAGCTAGTGGAACAACATTATTTGTCAGTGAGAAAGTCGAGCCATCTTTATATGGTGGAAATAAAGACGATTCTCTGGACACCCTGAGATACAAACGATTCGCTAAGACAGTGACAAAAAATGAATTTAATCTCTCTTTACTTCCTACAATATCAGATGCAGCCCTTTTCCACAGTCTCCGAGTGTATCACCAGATTCAGTCATGGCTCTTTAAACATTGTGATCCGAAATGTTGTATACCACTCCAAACTTTCAAACCTCCAGCACCCCCCGAGCTTATGAAATTATTAATATTTTGCAGATGCAAAGGAAACTGTGGAAGTGGGTGCGGTTGTCGAAAAGCAGCCCTCAAATGTTCAGCAGTGTGCCTCCATTGTGGTGGTGAAAGCTGCAGCAACATCATGGTCATTTCAACATTAATTGAAAAAACTGAATTGGAAGACGAATTACCGACAATGACACCAACGCTAACTATAATTATACCACAAAAATTCACCTCGGATACTGATTCAGATCTTAACTCGCAGCCTGGATCATCGAAAAAAATGAAAAAATAATAATCAAAAATGAATAACCATTTTCAATTTCATTGCAACACGAAACTACAGCCGCATCATTATTCCTGTTCAATTAGAGAGTGCAGCAAGCACCTCTACCGGTTTCGAAACTTATTAGTCTCTCATCAGGAGGCACATAAACTATATCAATAAAATAATAACTATGATAACCTTTTTCAATATACATATAATAATAAATAATAATATTCTGTCTAGCAGTTGTCCGTGGATTAGGCCCACTGGGGATACCACACAAAAAATCGCGCGTCCGTACTCTACCTCATGGGTGGTGGGGAAAAGGGTCAAAAATAGTTTAATCATAGCAAAAGAATATTAAGAATTATAAAGAATTGTATGAATAAAAAAATATATAAATAGAAAATTAAGCCTAACGTTTTGTTTTTCTTGCATCCCTATGAGCATTCGAGAATCTAGTCAATTTGGAGCGCTGTAAAACCTAGATAAATAAATAAAAATAAACAACTTTATAGTGGAAGTTGTTCGCTGAAAAACCCTCTTAACGTTATTTTATTGTAAAATTAACTGAAAAAAAGTTATAATCTCCAAAAGGAAACTTGTTAAAAAATGTTCACTTATTTTTGTTGACATCTTTTTTGTTGGTCACTTGACAATAAACAGTAATAGGATCAAAATTGTAGAAAATTTTATTTGCTACATTTTATGTCTTACTAAATTTTCTGTGGGGTTTGTAGTTTACTAGATACAGCGCGAAACCCATTTGCACCCCTTTTACAAGTTGGCGACCGGGGGACAAGAGTGGTGACAGCACAAACTTAAACTAAGCTTCTATTGGCCCCCCCTACACACTAAAAAATTAAAATTGACTCCTTTTCCAAATGCAAGCTATGCCCTAAAAATGTAACATTTCAATGGACTATCGACACCCCCATGCGTAATTGACGTAATCTTAAAATGAGCAGCTGAACCAGTTCATACATGTCTGTATGATACAGTTGAACATGTATGAACTAGTTCATACATGTCTCATACATTAATTTTTAATTACAGATCTCCTTTATATCTTGTTCTCCTTATATCTTGTTTTGTTGCTGGGGTTTTATATACCTTATCTTTCATATAGCACCGGAAAAAAATTCTAGCTTGTTTAACTCCGGAGATCATGGAGGCCACCTTCGGGTTCCTTCCCTTCCAACAAATCTTCCAGGAAAATTGCCATTTAAATTTTCATTCACAAAAAATTTTGTTGTACTGGAGCGCGGTCATGTAATATCCACATTCTCTGACGGTAATTCCTTGTCCAGAGATTTGAAAGTTTTCCTCGATAAGCTCTTCATGTCATTGTGCATGACATGGATGCATCTGGTTGTTTTTTAAAATTCGGTCTAAAATATTTACAATTTTCTTCTTACTAATATACGGAACCCTTCTAATAAAATTTTAAAAGCTTTTCTTTTCGTTTGTCATCTATCAGGGAATTTCTGATGATAAATTCTTGTTGCTAGCAGCAAATTTTGTATTCAGAATAATGTCAAGAAAAAAGTCCACTATAGAAAAACGGGTAGAAATGCATATTTCCATTATAAAGTACGTAAAATGTATCCAAAAGTACATAGACATGTCAAAATAAGAATATTAAGTGTCAGATTCTGTTACTTAAGGGTTTTTGAGGTCTCTGAACACGACAGGGTCACTGCTAAGGGACGTTATCGGAACGTTCGAGGGTTATCGTCACTAAATTGATACAAACAGATCATATGGAGGTTTTTGGAGTCGCTGAATACGAATACGTCATCAAAACTAACCCCCGGAGCACCTGGTGTCCCGCCCAGTGTCACTGCTAAGGCACGTCATCTTCTTTAGTTTTGAGGGTTTTCGGAATTAAATTGATGTAAATAGATTACTCGGGCGGTGTTTGGGGTTGCCAAAAACGAATATGACATCAGAACCGACCCGGAGCACCTGGTATCTAGGGTCACGTCATATTCTGGAGTTTTGGGCGATTTCGGCACTAAATTGATGCAAAAAGATTACACGAGGCATTTTAGGGGTTACTAAACACGAATACACCATCAGAAGTGACCACTGGAGCCCCTGTTGCCCTCGTACACTGCTAAGGCACGTCGTCTTCAGGAGTTTCGAAAGTTTTCGGTCTAGAATTCATGCAAATAGATTACTAGGGGGTTCTCGGATCACTGAATATGAATACGCAATCAGAACCGACCCCTGAACCACCTGGTGCCCGAGGTCACAGCTAAGGCATGTTATATTCTAGAAATTTGGAGCATTTTTGGGTAGCAGGTGCACCGGGGCTCGGTTCTGATGGCGTATTCTTGTTCAGCTACCCCAAAAACCCCCAAATAATCGGTATGTTCAGATGACGTGCTTTAGCAGTTAACTTGGGCACCAGGTGCTCCGATGGTCAGTTTTGATGGCGTATTCTTCTTCAGCGACCCCAGAAACCCCCAAGTAACAAAATCTGGCCCTTAATACACTTATTTTGATATGTTTATGCACTTTTGGATACACTTTATACACTTTAAAATGCAATTATTTATTTCCACTCATCTTTTTATAGTAGACTTTTTCCAAACGTCATCCCTAACACAATAAAAAAGTTGCAAGTCTCTAGGTGCTGCATTTAAAAAGTGATTTATTTGGTGCCGAATATTCTGGTCTATTTGTGTACTACAATTTTTTTGAATATTATCTTTTTTAATAAAACTACATACAAGATTTTGTGGATAAAATAATATTTAATGTACAAGGTAATTCAAAAGTCTAAACATAAAAAATCCTTAACTTTCTTAAATATAAGAAAACAGTATAAAATTATTCGACTAATTCAGCATCATCATTATCAACAGCTATTCCATCCAACGTCAGATGTAAGCCTCCTTTATGCCTCCTCTACGCAGACGCGTCCGCGGACGGCATCTGCGTACGCATCCGCAGATGTGTAGATGGTGTAATTTGATCGTTTGTTGTTTAAATATCACGTCGGCGGACCCGTCTGCGAAATATCCGATTGTTGTCGGTATTCTTAGCGCAGATCAAAGGGTTTCGGTGCGAACGCCCGATGCCTCTCCACACATCTGACCTCTGACCTATACGCATCTGACCTCCTCTACACATCGGCAGACGCGTCTGCGGATGCATCTGCCGATGTATCATCACGAGCTGACCACACATCTGTAGGTACACATCTGTAAATCGTTCAGTCTGTGTTAATTCTCGGGTGACGCAATATGTACTTTGAATTCACTACGAAAACTAATGCGTCGTAAAGGGTCAGAGGTCAGATGTGTGGAGAGGCATCGGGTGTTCGCACCGAGACCCTTTGATCTGTGCTAAGAAACCGACAACAATCGGATATTTCGCAGACGCGTCCGCCGACGTGATATATAAACAACAAACGATCAAATTACCCCATCTACACATCTGCTGATGCATACGCAGATGGCGTCCGTGGACGCGTCTGCCGATGTGTAGAGGAGGCATTAGGTGTGTCCACTTATTTCTGTTCGTTGTTCTTGGCAACCATTCATGGCCAGCCATTCGCATGAAGTCATCAGTTCATCTTTTTTGAGGTCTGCCTCTACTTCTCTTACTTGCTCTTGGTCGCCATTCAAGAAATCGCTTTGTCCAACAACGGTGGTCTTCCACTCTCCCTATATGTCCTGCCCAGTTTCATTTTTACACGGCAATCTTTTGGATTACACCTTTTTGAATTAAAGACGGTTTTTAATCGACCATATTATTATGCTGTCCATGCTAAAGAACATCTTCTATTTAAATAAGCCTTTAGGTTAAGCTTTGGCAGTTCGATTTTTTATCTCAAGTATATACAGGGTGATTTACTAGTGGGGTAAAGCTTCGTAGATCCGTTATAACAATAGATAGCGATAAAAGTTAATAACAAAAATTGTATCCAACTTTGAGCTTCACATTAAAAAATTAGTTAGAATGTTACAGGGTGTTCGATAACATAGTGGCAGACCAAACTTATGATTTTTTAAATGGAACACTATATTTTATTTTATATTCAAAATCTTCTTAACTTCTCCAATACAAAAATATAAAGGTTTGGTATGTTATACAGGGCATTTACAAAGTTATAACCAATTTTTTATGAAATTCGTAACAAGTTCAACTCCCCGTATAAATAAAAATAAGCACAACGGCAATGGTTTATTGATGCCATATGTTTTTATTTATTGCCAAAATTTTCATAAATGATTGATATTGTTAATTTTCTTTATATTGAATACAGGGTGAGTCAAAACGCAATTAAATTATTTTCTCAGTAATTTTAAATGGAACACCCTGTATTTTATATCACTATAGCAAAGTACCATTACCGTACTTTAATTTGTACTTCCCTATGTCTAAATGTATTAGTTTTTGAGATACTTTCATTTTTCCATGGACCAGTGGCGTGGCCACCCTGATTACCAGAATTTAATCAATTGGTCCGATTTTTTTGGGGTTACTTTAAGAATGAAGATTATAAAATGTCTCCAACAACAAGAGATGAGATGAAAAATAGAATATAAAGTGTATTTTGAAGTGTTGAAGTGTTAATTTACAAATGCTTCGTAGTGTAAGTAACTCATTCAATGACCGTTTTTAGGCATGCATAAATGTGTTAGGTCATTTTGAACAACTTATGTTATTAAATATTTAAAATATTTCATTAAAAGTAGCTTTTAATTTTTTCAAAAATGTTGTATTTTGTGTTCATGTTTTTTTTGTAAAATTTTTTACTGATAAATTATTTTTTGTTCTTTATTTGTTACATTGTTACACTTACATACAAAAGTAGTTTTTAATTGTTTTCACAAATTGTTGTATTTTGTGTTTGTGTTTTTTTTGTAAAATTTATAAGTAATATTTTATTTTTTTCCTTTATTTGTTACACTTACATACAAAAGTAGTTTTTAATTTTTTCAAAAATGTTGTATGTGGTTGTGTGTTTGTTTTGTAGAATTTATTACTAATAACTTATATTTCTATTTTTATTTGCTACATTGTTAAATTTATTATCAGATTGATAATCAGTAATCGTAATTCAGTCATGGCTTACTTAAAATTTGGAAATATTTAGACCCGTAATTAATAGTTTGCTCTGAAAAATGAAAATATCTCGAAAACTAAAAAATTAAAGTACGGTAATGGTACTTTTCGATAGTGATATAAAATACTGTGGTGCTTCATTTAAAATTACTGCGAAAACAATGTACTTGCGTTTTGACTCACCCTGTATTCAATATAAAGAAAATTGGCAATATCAATCATTTATAAAAATTTTGACAATAAATAAAAAATACGGCATCAATAATACATTGCTTTTGTGCTTATTTTTATTTAGGTATACACTGAGTTGAAGTTGTCACGATTTTCATATAAAATTGGTTATAACTTTGTAAATACCCTGTATAACATACCAAACCTTTATATCCTTGTAATGAAGAAGTTAAGAAGATTTCGAATATAAAATAAAATACAGGGTGTTTCATTTAAAAACATAAGTTTGGTCTGTTACTATGTTATCGAACACCCTGTAAAATTCTAATTAATTTTGAAATGTGAAGCTCAAAGTTGGCTACAATTTTTGTTATTAACTTTTATTGCTATCTATTACTATAACGGATCTACGGATCTTTACCCCACTAATCAATCACCCTGTATACGACTCAACCTTTTCCATATTATTATTGTCCAGAGTTATATCATCAGCTAGAGACTCATTGGTTCCTTTTTCTCTTGCCGTATTAATCACCAACATCATGGGTGCTTGATAAGGTACTTTAAAAGAAGCCTAATTAGAACTCCCAGAGAATCACTCCCATATAAAAACAATAATTAAACCTTGAATAATATACCTTGAAGACAAATATTGACTTCGTAATTCATTTTTCGCTTAAGAGAGTAGACGCAAAATTTCGAGCCAATGCGTTTTAAATGTATTCATTTTTTTTTTCGAATCCTGAGAAGACTAATAAGTATTTTTGAGCATTTTAAGCGCAGAATGAAAGACTACCTATTACAGAAGTCCCTTAGACTAAACAATAAGTTTTTTTTAATGAGATATTTGAAATTAAAAATCAAACTTAATGTTCTCTTTTTTTCACCCCTGTAATTTATTAAAATAAACAGTTTTGCACGATTGATCATTTTTGACTGTTTACCGTGACAGATTTTACGTCAGTAGGTGACATTTACTAGCAACTCGACGGTAAGTAACCCAACTCGACGGTAAGTACTCCAACTCGACGGTAAGTAATTCACTTACCGTCGAGTTAAAAAATCTCTTAATTTTAATTTATTTTTTGAAAGAATATAGAAAACTAACGAATTATTTATTAATATTGAAACTTATGGTACAATTTGTTAAATTATTTAATGAAATCCCACTTGTTTGGGCTGTGGTTTCACTTCTAACAGAAACTCCTGCAGAATCGCATACATTAGTAGTATTACTAGTATTTCACAATATTTTTCGGCAAAATCTATTTTATTTTGAAGAGAATCTTCTACATAGCTTTCTGCCACTGTCGATGAACGCCAACCTCCATGATGCTTTAATCCGAGGACATCAACACCTTTATTAGCCAAAAGCGTTGCTGATGTCCTCCTGAACGAATGGCCAGTATAGTTCTCGGGATTAGGCAAATTTAAGAATTTGGCAATTTGAGAAGGCCAGCCCCCGATTGCTCCTTTCCCTATTACTTGAGCACAACATTTTCCTTTGGCGTATCTTAAGAACAAATGATTTGATTTTACTTGTAATGGACGAAGTTTTATATACTTTTCTTCGATTCTTAAATTCTTGCCTTCGCACCATTTTTTAAAACTTTGGTAGGTATTTTGATAACGGATTTTGGATTTTTCGGGAATAATTGCCGAACACCCTTCATCCCAAGCCCGTTCAATTTCTTCAAATTCACTTTCGCTCATATTTTAATTTATAATAATCAAAATTGTACTTAAAATTATTGACAACTAAATAAAAACTCAATTCTCCATTGTTGTTATGCACCCTAGTTACTACCTAACAACCAAAATATCTATCTTGATAAAATGAATGAAACTAGTCAATATGACGAAAATGTTTAATTTTATAATTTATAATGGTATCAATCGTGCAAAAAACGTTATAAGCATGTCGAACGTTAAGCGTAACCGATCTCAGACAATAATTGGACAAAAACTGTCTCTGACAAAAACAATTGTCTTCGATCGGTATAAAACCCTTACCGTTATCCATACTTAATATACTATATAGAAGTTTTCAGGAACTGTCTGCCCTCCGTAATAATGCAATCCGTCATTCTGCATTTAAATTTTTCAAAAATACTTATTAGGTTTCCCATGATTTCAAAAAAATGAGTGTATTTAAAAAAAATTGACGCGAAATTTTGCGCCTATGCCCTTAAAATTTAATCGATTTTTGTGACTGAAGCCAAATTAGTAAAACAATAAACAATAGACTTATAAGTCGTTAAATAGTAATTACCTAACAAGTTTCCTCAATGAATGTTTCAAAATTATTTAAATATTTCGAAAGAGTTATTCTCACGATTTGAACTCATTTTCTAAATTCGTAAATCCAATAGGTCAAATCAATTTGTCCGTCTCTTGATCTTTTATTTCCTCGTTAGATATGTAAATCTTTTTTTGATTTTAGTTCACAAATGTTAAAGAATTGCATATTAATGCATTCACTTTTTAAAGTGTTTAGAAGAAAATACTTTTAACAAGTCTATGATTGATGAATCATATAGATTCGTGAATATCATTAAGGTACTAGTACACTTTAGAAGACCAAAAATAATAATTTTTTTAAGAATTTTTTTCTCAGAACCTTAATTAAAAATGAACATAAAACTTTCTTAATATTAATATCTAACTCTTTGGAGAGTTAAAAAAATATATCTTTTTTCATTTATGCACGTACACAAATATTGTAGAGGGCGCCAAAGTCGAGGCCTCGAAAAATGATGGCGGACAGTTAATATCAGGATTGAGATATCTGAAACAAAAAAAAATCGTACTCTATTTGAAAAAGGAAGGTTTCTTACGTGACAATTAAATACAAATTGACCAAAAAAATAAAAAATAAATATTTGTTAACCATGAAAAACTGAAGAAAAATTTCACAAATTTTTTTCAAATTTCCGTCAAATCTTTTTTTTTTGCGGAATTTTTAACTAACGGTGGTAAATTGTCATGTAAGAAACCTCCCTTTTTCAAATGCCGTACGATTTTTTTATTTCAGAGATCCTAATCCTGAGATTAACTGGCCGCCATCGGAACTACTTTTTTCGAGGCCTCGACTTTGGCGCCCTCTACAATATTAGTGTACGTGCATAAATAAAAAAAGATATATTTATATTCTCTAAGAGTTAGATATTAATATGTAAAAAGTTGTATGTTCATTTTTAATAAAGGTTCTAAGAAAAAAATCTTGAAAAAATGCTTATACATATTTGGTCTTCTAAAGTGTACTAGTACCTTAATAAATTATTTTGAGAATTTTTTTAAATTATATAAATATGCAACAAAAACCATATAATGAATATTTCTTGGACAAACTCTAATATCATTTACATAGATCTTCTTTTTTTTATTTTTTTGTATTTTGTATTTTTTCCAATAATGAATATTTTTTGGTGTTTTGGGTTAAATCTTAATATTTTGAGGTCTAGAATCTACAACTCAGATATTGGATATTATTAATTAATCACCCTTTATACAAACAAGCATACAGTTGGGAAACGTACCGATAGAAAAGGTTGATAAATACAAATACCTAGGAACCTAATAATCCGGTCAACTTAGACAACAAAATAGGTACCTAGTTGGCAAATAACAAAAATTGCCGGAGAGCCAAATTGTGGTGGAGAACTAGAGTTTACCATAACAAATAAAGTTTTAAAAGTCCCCATCGATCCCATGTGTGCAACAAAAGTTATTCGGCGTCTAAGGTCAAAATTTGAGATTTTTTGGATTTTTCTCGAAAACGGTAAGTTTTATCAAAAAAAAAAAACATCAAACCAAAGTTGTATATCTTAACATTCTCTACAAAAACAGACCTTACAATTTTTTTCCTAAGAGTTACCATTCCTGAGATATCGCGTTTTTAAAAGTTACTTTATACATTATATGCACATATAAGCCACGTATATGCATAATGTGGCACTTAAGACAAGTATAAATGCCTATTTGTGTCTCTTTTATATAATATATTATACTATTCTGAAAATATTTCTTCAAAAGATAATCAGTCCCAAACTGAATTTCCTCTATCCACGTTGCCTTGAAAAACATTTGGCTATACCATTGTGTAAAAAAGAACAGATTGTCTATTGTAAACAATGGCTACAGCATTGTCCGTAGATCTTGTTTATATTATCTGTTTCTTTTAGTGCTAAAGTTTCAGTTCAAGTAAATATAAGTGCTTATTACAAGCGTCTACCATTTAGCAGACATTACGGGCTTACAGTGACATGGTATTTGACGGCTACAGTGACTCTACAAAGAATATTAAAGCTGCAGAACAACGTCGTCGAACTACAAAAACTAAAACACCATCGGGTTCCGAGATTATTTTTGATGAAAATATAACAGTTCCAACGAATCAACAAAAATTTTTCGCTAACATTAATAATAAATCTCGTTTCATTTCCATGTTAACTGACAAATTAACAGCTGCGAATATTGAAGTGAAACAAGCTAAATAAAAATGACGCAAATGTCCTTATAATTGAGACAGCAATTGAAAAATTTAAGGCAACAAACACAACAATTGTAGTTGGTGAAGATGTTGATTTGTTAGTACTGCTTACTACAAGGACTCCAGTAGATAAAGTTATTTATTTTCTGAAACCTGGAAGGGCTCAACAGCGAACAGAGATATATTCTTCGAAGTTCATCGGCTTATCCCAAATGCCAAAAGTACATTTTATTTTTACATGCGATAATCGGCTGCGACACTACGTCAGCAATGCACAGAAGGGGCAAAACGTCAGTACTTAAATTATTCGAAAAAAAGATTTTACAGAACTTGATTCCACACCTCAAACAATAATTACGGAAGGAATTCGCTTTCTTCTTGCGGTTTATGGAGCTCCAAAAAAAATTAGTTGTCTTGATAAATACCGATACTTAACTTTTGTAAAAAATACGCCAAACCAGAAACAAGTACAACTATCATGTCTTCCTCCAACATCAGCATCTGCTTTTCAACATTTGTATCGAGTATATTATCAAGTTCAAACATGGCTAGGCAAACATGAATCCAGAAGACTGGGGTTGGAAATTAATAGATAATACTCTGGAACCGATTAAAACCTTACTCCCACCTGATCCGGAAAAACTCCATAGCACTATTTTTTGCAATTGCAAAAAGATTGTAGTGCCAAATGTGGATATTAAAAAGTCGGGTTGCTGTGTTCTCTAGCGTGTACCAACTGCCAAGGTCAGTATTGCTCAAATGTCCAGTTTAGTACAACAGAGGAAGACTACTGTGATTTTAATGAAGAGACCAATGACTCAGTCACATTTGAACAATTTTTGAACATCCAGCAAGAGGAAGAGGAAGAAGATGAAATCGAAAAAGACTTGATTGTTGAAGTAGACTTTCAAGAATATGAATCTGATTAAAATATCTAAAGAAATCAAAACAATAGTTAACCTAATAATCAATAGCAATATCAATAATCAATATCAATAATAAGGTAATATCTTTAACTTGACCGGTATTGTTTCCTTAAATTATCCTAAAATTGTAAAAACAGTTAGTGGAGTAGGGGAAACCAACCTACAGGGGAAACCAAGGTAAAAAAAAAACGCGCCGAGTACACTACCTCACAGGTGGTGTGGAAACGTGTGCATTAGGGTGGGTCGTTTTTATACTTTTTTTTTATTTCGAGACGCCTGTAGTTGAAAAAGTTGCTATTGGTAAAATTATCTTGTACAATTTTAACTTTTTTCGTCACTATTTGAGCCCGTTGCCAGCCCCCTCAAAAAACAAAAAAAATTAAATCAACAAATTAATTTTCCTGTATTATGAAATAATGCAATATGTTTCTCTTATTACCTAAAAAAAATATTTTTAATTTTTAGATATATTTAGGCCCCCCCCCCCCCCGTCCTTAAAGCTTGTTACGCACGGGGAGCTATAAATAATATATTATATCATATCGCTCTCATAGTAATAAGTGAGGCTGAATATATGGAACTAATGCTTCCGTGTGTGCAGGCTCAGTCATTACTATATTCAGCGATATGGTATGCTATAATATATGTACATTATACTATAGCTTCCCGTACGTGACAAGTTTTGGCTAAAAACAATCAAGTATACTTTTCCACTTTGGAGCAGCTCTTCGCTTATTTTGTGGTTTAAAATATACAAAATAACCTAGAACTCATCACGGGGAGGTAGCTGCCATCGAGTTCCATCCCTGCCCACCCATCCACCCAACCATATAAGCAATTTTTAATTTCATACTTCATAGTCTGATGTGCTACTAAACTTTGGCATGTTGCTTCTAGATGCTATAGTTGAACGTATCCAACCATCCGTATTAGTAAACCCACATATGGCCAAAGATGCCTCCGTCACTAATTTGACACCTCTTTGAACAGCCTCTGTGGCAGGATAACTTTCATAAATCTCCTTCTGGATAGCTACCAGTTTTAATAAATTCTTGAATGTCTTCATCAGCCAGATTTTTCGTCATTAGCGGCTTTGATTATCTGCACTCTTGCCAATTTATTCAGTCAATCTAGGATTTCGCTTCAAAATTATTGAACTTAGGAATTTCCAATTTTCTCGCAGTGATATTCAAATTTATAAGATTTTATTTCGCTTTCGATCTGCACTTTAATATTCTTTTGTATCCTAATTTTCTTATATGACTACGTAAGTCAAAGATCATCGTTAGTAAAATGTTTTCAGGATGGCCATAAAAGCCATTTCGTTGGATCACAGTGTCAACTACAGCTTTTAGTTTAGTTCGTCACTTAAATATCTGGAATATTCAATTAGCTTCCAAAGGTGAAGAGTTCCAAATGTACACACTGGTACAATTTTTATTAAAAACCAAACCTTAGCATATACTCGCAGACTATACTCTGTTAAAATTTTTAAAATATGTGGCGGATTCTATACTGCAATGTAAGCCCTCAAAATACGATTCGCCGTAGTTAGTCATCTTCCATGAGATAATTTGCCAGGAGGGTTATTCGCTAAATTATTTGGAGAGTTTTCGGAAAATATCTGGCCCATCTGGTATAAATATTTTTGATTGCTGCTTAGTTCTTTTAAATTTACCTCAGGCAACTCAACTTTGAATTTTTCTTAGCACACAACAGGTAATCGCTCATAAGTTTCAATAAGTTTGCCGATAGAAAACGAGAATGATAGAGGTCCTATGATATTTCCTTCCAGATATCTAACCAAATGTCGCAGTGGCAATTCGTTTGTATGTAGTTGACATATTTTCCATTGCAAGGGTCGTTTATGACGTACTCGCAATTCCATAAAATGTATTACACCAGCGTTGGGCCCAGTGTTAACGACAGTACCACCGCAGCCAACAGCAGTCAACTCGCTAATTGACACCTGATTTTCTGTTAAATAGTTAAAAATCGTTGATGCTATGGTCTTTGCAATAACAGGTTCCTTCAATAACACTTTATGTTCTTCGACAGTGGTTTTTCTAGATGACGATTCTCCCTGTTCTTGATTATGAAGGATTTGATTTTTGTGACCATCAAAATAGAGAGCTTGCAGACTAGCATCATCCTTTATGTTTCTTTTTTGTAAATCAAGTCGTTGCCTTTTTCTTTGCCGATCTAATTTAGACTTGTCTATTACATAGACTTGTCGTTTTTGAATATCAACGCAATATCTTTAACAACTGCATTAGCGATCATTGCTCCTTTTCTACTCGATAATCCAGTTCGGTATATTGTAGTCAAAGGTAGGCGGTGTAGGCGTAGAGTGCTTAGGGGTATTAGGGAGGTACCTTAAGCTAGCATGGCCACATGAGCAAAACCCAATTTAACCTATGCCATAATTTTTCACCAATTTTTCACTAATTTATTACCGCCCTAATAATTTTTCACCCCTTAACCCCACTTCAGGAGAGATGTCACGCTAGCTTAATATTCAAGCTAGCAAAATTCTCGATAAAACGGCATTGCATGAGCGGAATCCAATTTAACCAATGCAATAATTTTTCACCCATGTTAAACTAATTTATTACCACCCTAATAATTTTTCATCCCTTAACCCCGCTTCAGGAGAGATGTCACGCTAGCTTAACATTCAAGCTAGCAAAATTCTCGATAAAACGGCATTGCATAAGCGGAATCAAATTTAACCTATGCAGTAATTTTTCACCCATGTTAAACTAATTTATTACCACCCTAATAATTTTTCACCCCTTAACCCCGCTTCAGGAGAGATGTCACGCTAGCTTAATATTCAAGCTAGCAAAATTCTCGATAAAACGGCATTGCATGAGCAGAAATTAATTTAACCTACGCAATAATTTTTCACCCATGTTAAACTAATTTATTACCACTCTAATAATTTTTTACCCCTTAACCCCGCTTCAGGAAAGATGTCACGCTAGCTTAATATTCAAGCTAGCAAAATTCTCGATAAAACGGCATTGCATGAGCGGAATCCAATTTAACCTATACTATAATTTTTCACCCATGTTAAACTAATTTATTACCACCCTAATAATTTTTCACCCCTTCACCCCGCTTCAGGAGAGATGTCAGGCTAGCTTAATATTCAAGCTAGCAAAATTCTCGATAAAACGGCATTGCATAAGCGGAATCCAATTAAACCTATGCAATAATTTTTCACTCATGTTAAGCTAATTTATTACCACACTAATAATTTTTCACCCCTTAACCCCGCTTCAGGAGAGATGTCACGCTAGCTTAATATTCAAGCTAGCAAAATTCTCGATAAAACGGCATTGCATGAGCGGAATCCAATTTAACCTATGCAATAATTTTTCACCCATGTTAAACTAATTTATTACCACCCTAATAATTTTTCACCCCTTAGCCCCGCTTCAGGAGAGATGTCACGCTAGCTTAATATTCAAGCTAGCAAAATTCTCGATAAAACGGCATTGCATGAGCGGAACCCAATTTAACCTATGCAATAATTTTTCACCCATGTTAAACTAATTTATTACCACCCTAATAATTTTTCACCCCTTCACCCCGCTTCAGGAGAGATGTCACGCTAGCTTAATATTCAAGCTAGCAAAATTCTCGATAAAACGGCATTGCATAAGCGGAATCCAATTTAACCTATGCAATAATTTTTCACCCATGTTAAACTAATTTATTACCACCCTAATAATTTTTCACCCCTTAACTCCGCTTCAGGAGAGATGTCACGCTAGCTTAATATTCAAGCTAGCAAAATTCTCGATAAAACGGCATTGCATGAGCAGAATCCAATTTAACCTATGCAATAATTTTTCACCCATGTTAAACTAATTTATTACCACCCTAATAATTTTTCACCCCTTAACCCCGCTTCAGAAGAGATGTTAGGCTAGCTTAATATTCAAGCTAGCAAAATTCTCGATAAAACGGCATTGCATGAGCGGAATCCAATTTAACCTATGCAGTAGTTTTTCACCCATGTTAAACTAATTTATTACCACCCTAATAATTTTTCACCTCTTAACCTTACTCCAGGGGAGATGTTCCGCTAGATTAATATTCAAGCCAGCAGAATTCCAAAAAATGGCACCTCGTGAACGGAATTGTTTATAATAGGTGTTATTACTGATGAAAGAAATTGCCTTTAACAACATTGTGTTTTGTAAATAAAATTTGCTATTTTAGTGGCCGATGGTATGTTAGTGATAAGCCCTTGAAAAACGTCAGCCTCACCACCCAAAATCATCACCTCCACTTTTCACCCTCCTTATTTAACTCCGGAACCGTTGATTTTATAACAATTATGTATAGGACCTTTTTTTTATGGAATTTTGTTAAATTTTATGTAGAACATTTTTGTATAGAACATTGTTTATCCTAAATCATAGATTTAGAAATATTGACGAAAAACGTAAAAAACTACTAATTTACCGACTTCTCCCCCATCTCCCCCATCTCTCCCCGCCCTCCAAACCGGACGCTCAAAATGAACAATATGTGGACCATATAGAACAATTTGGTATAATTTTTTAAAATAAGGACACAAACAATTTTTTTCCATAAGTGGTTTCCACACATTATAATTTCAAAATTTCACCCTGTCTTATTCATAATATACATACATGATGTAGTTCGATGAAATCAGGTTGTTAAGCAACTTTTAAAAGTATAAAAATATATAGGGTGTTTCATTAAAAATAAAGCTTATGGACTATGCTAGACTTGCGTGAATCACCCTGTACAATCAAATTTAGGTTTAAAAAGCGTATATTTATATTTAAAAATGGACGGGTCTTGGCATTTTTTAAAATTGTTTAAAACAAGGACAGAAATAATTTTGTTCCATAAGTGCCTTCCACCCTATACAGGGTGAGTCATGAGTAGGGAGCGGATTTTATGCTAAATGCATACTGCATGCATATTTCGCATATTTGAGAACTTTACTAAATTTTGCATATTTTTAAAGAAACATGCATATTTTGTGCCTATTTAAAAACATTTAAGTCCAAAAAAAATTTAAAATTTTTTAATTCAACACAAAATATTTCCCAGCACAGGCTGTCGTATGTATATATGAAGGGCTTAATGTGAAACAATGACAAGCCACACATGATTTCAAAACAAGTTAGTGTTATTCTTGGTTAAAGTAATAGTATAACAAGCCACTAACAAATTATCTCAGCCCTTCGTTAATAGATGGCCCGATAAATCTATGGTCACACTATTGCATAGGTCTAGTTTGTCTCTAGTATCTACTCGACATAATGACAAGCCCATAAAAATGGCGAACATGGGCGGAAGCAATTCGGATAATTATTGAGTTCTGATAGGTCTGGATCCCGCGTATGAAAAAAAAGTTGATTAATAGCCAGCTGAAAATTTGTTAATAGCTTAAGAGTGTCTAGTCGGATAAACTTTGATATATGGGAACACTGTAACAGGGGCAGTTTTAATTGTGGAACAGGTTAAAAATTTGGAACGGTCAGAACACGAAAATGGCACATTTATTTTGTCTGACAGAACAGACATAAACTCTCCGAACAGAGATTAAACTCTCATGCAAAAATCAGACTGCTATTTATCACCTGTCATAATTCCTGTCATTTGACATATTCTACATGTTCCACTCATTAAAACGCCAATTTGGTGATAAATAGCAGTCTGATTTTTGCATGAGAGTTTAATCTCTGTTCGGAGAGTTTAAGTCTGTTCTGTCGGACAAAAAAAATGTGCCGTTTTCGTGGTCTGACCGTTCCAAATTTTTAACCTGTTCCACAGTTAAAACTTCCCCTGTTCCAGTGTTCCCATATATCAATGTTTGTCCGACTAGACACCCTTAAGCTAATAACAAATTTTCAGCTTGCTATTAATCAACTTTTTTTTCATACGCGGGATCCAGACCTATGATGATTCTAGCAAGAAAAATAGTAAAGTTGACTTGACTTTCGATGACAGTGACCGTAACCCTGACTATGTACAATCTAGAAGTGACTCAAGTAATGAAAATACAGTGATATGTAATTTTTTCCTAAATGTGGCTTGTCACATTATTACCATTCAAGATTAATGTAGTGGCTTGTGACGTGGCTTGTTATATTATTGCATTTGGTTGTAGGATAATGAACAAGGTCCGTCAATAAAAAAGACAAAACCAAACACACCCGTCAAAAATTCCAACAAGTTGATGGAGACAAAGAAATAAACACTGTTTAACACGTATAGGGTTGAAACCACCACGAACTCAGTCAATAATAGAAAATTATGAATCTACATATATCTAAAATTTGGGTATTTATTATTAATGGAATAATGTAACATGCCACTTTTTTTTAAATAAATGCTGTTTTTTCTCGAGTTTCAAGTAATTTTATTATTGTTGTCAACTATGATCTCATAGGGCATGATGCATCGAAATATCTAAACTAAAACAATAAAAGTTGTTACTGGATTTTTTAATATTATTTTTAACATTCAAAGTCAAATATCTCATTTTTACCTTTTTGAGGCTTCTCATTGTTTCACATTAAGCCCTTCATATATAATATATTAATTCGAGGACTACCTGAAGAAAGACGGCTCATTCACTGCCTTTCATTTTTTCTTAGAAAATACCCGATCTTTACACAAAGTACTTATTTACTAGTGCTTATCGTACGCCGTTAGAAAATGATTGTAGGTTGTAATGATGAAGGATGGTTTACCTGGAAATCCGAATTTTATTTACTTTTATTATATTTAGTAGGTACCTATAATTCTGATAATTCTTTTAAATCCTCTATTGTCAAAAGAATCTACACCTTTAACCATAGTTTTACGAATTTCTAACGGAAATTAACAAGTTATTTTAAATACGCCTTAATTACTTCTATTGATGTTGAAAGGAGTTTTTCAAGTTATAAAAATGTTTTATCTGATCAAAGAATATGTTTCCTCGTAAAGAATTTGGAAAAACAAATTTTAGTGAATTATAATCGAAGATAATTTATAGTGATATTGTTGTTTTATTTTAAATAGGTAACTATTGGTAGCAGTTTTTGTGAATAAATTGCATATATAAAAAAATTATTTTATTTGAACGATAATAAATAAGATTGCCACCCCCCCTATAAAAGAACCCCCTAGAATAGAA